>NW_017731982.1:504336-510277 GCF_001890085.2 Hipposideros armiger
TATTACTCAGCTATAAAGAAGAAGGAAATTGTACAATTTGCAACGATATGGATGGACCTAGAGAACATTATGCTAAGTGAAATAAGTCAGTCAGAGTAAGACAAATACCATATGATCTCACTTATATGTGGAATCTAAAGAACTGAATAAACTGAATAAATGAGTAATGTAAACAGAAATAGTATCAGAGACAGAGGAAAAACTGAGGGTTGCTAGTTGGGAGGGGGTGGGGATGAGGGAGAAGGTGAAGAGACGAGACAACATAAATTGGTAACTACAATTTGGCCTCAGGGATAGAAAAGACAGCTTGGGGAATATAATCAGTAATGCTGTAAAAATTTTTAGGGGACCAGATGGGCTCATGTCTTATTAGGGAGACCAATTCATGGATGGTGTAGAGTCTTGACCACTGCACTGTAAATCTGAAGCTGCCGTTGAATAATATTATATGTCAACTATAATTTAATACATATATAGTCATGGGATGTGGAGTACAGTATGGGAATGGAGTCAATGGAATTGCAATAGATATGTATGATATCGGGGGGGGGGCAGTAGATGGGGGAAGGGCGTTGTCACTTTGTGTGGGGTGAAAAGGATAACTATTGCATTGTTTTGTACACCTGAAACTAATAATAATTAACAAAAAGGTAATGGATAAACAAACTGATACATCCATACAATGGACTACTATTCAGCAATAAAAGGAAATAAGCTATTGAGGTATGTAAAGATATAGGTGAATCTCAGATGCACATAAGTAAAACAAGACAGTCTGAGAAGGCTACATATTGTATGATTCCATTTCTACGTTATTCTAGAAAAGACAAAACTATAGAGACATTAAACAGATCAGTGGTTGCCAGGTTTCCTGGGGGGAAAGGGACAAGAGTGTGTTGAATGGATAAAACACAGGATATTTTAGGGTGGTGAAACTATTCCATATGACACTGTAATGTCAGATCCAGGACACTATGCATTTGTTAAAACTCATAGAACTTTATAGTTTAAAGAGTGAGCCTTGATGTATGAAAATGCAAAAAAAAAATTTAGGTGGTCAGAGGATACCAGGATGGAATACAGAATGTGACAAAATAATATAACTATTTAAAATGTGTGAAACAACCTCATTGAAGGTGGTGGGGAGAAAAGATGCTAACCTAAGTCACTTTGGAAATTAGTGGTCCTTATAAACTAAAGGCAAAAGGAGCTGTACACCAGCACTGTACTCTAGTAGCTAACTTGTTTCCCATGGGGGTATGGGTTCACAATCCTGAAAGTACCACACATGTATACTGGATCTGAACAATTAAGTAAATGATTGACAGAGGGAGGGAGCCACGTTTCCCACTGTTGGGGTGAGAGGTTACAGACAAACAAGGGAAGAAGACTGGATTGATCTACATGGCAATCAATTAAAGTTGGAGACATCATGTATGAAATCATGTTTAATTTAAAATAGATGTTTACATTATAAATATTTGTAGATATGTGAATACACCTACACAAATACATTGCCTTGCTCTGTCAGCCAAGAGATCCTACAATAGAAGAAACAACATTGAGCAATCAGTAACAATGAACACCCTTCCTCTCCATCAGTCCCCACCATTTCATCTACTCAATCTCTTCAAGACTAAGTGCCCTCCTCTTTAGCCTCTAAGTACCCTGTGCACTTCATTTTTCTCCCTTCTCACATCCTGAGATGATCAGCTAACGGTTGGGTTTGTTTTTGTTTTTTCACCCATCCATCATTAAGTTCTCCACTGACTAGGAACTATGTCCTGTTGTACACAGTTGCTAAAATTGTATTCAGGGGAGGAGGGGCTGCATTCAATTCCTAATTCCCATATACCTTCCATATTTCTCAGTCTCCACCTGAGGGGTTAATCAAGTCTCTCCTCTCCAGACCATGTGGGTTTGCTTTTCTTCCTCCAAATTTGCCAAAATCAAGAGAAACAGTGACAACAAACTGCCACTCAAGCAAGAGGAGATTTATTGCTGTTAAACATAAAAATATTTGTACCAATAGAAATACCACGCATCGCATTGGCAAAGCTGGATCCCCAGCACCTGGTGGCTTTGGCAGGTTCAAGGTCCCTCCAAGCTCCTGCTGCTTCTTGCTTTTGTTGTACAACCATTGAAAGCCCAAGGCCCATCCCTTAAATCACAGCCAAGCTGGGATCTCAGAACAGAGTGCTGAGATGGGGAGGGGCGTAAACTCACCCTTGACCTTGAAGGCTACTACCATGTCTTTTAATTAAGCTGTTTTTGTAGTTTCAGAAGAACCAGAAGCTGCCATTCCAAAGACACCTGGACTCTTATGTATTAATCTGCATAGGCCCATGATAAATTGCTCCTCCAATTCTTAGAAATCAAGAGGGGAGAAGAAGAAAGTTAACTTCCATTAACCCAAAACATGGAAGGGTCCAGAAGAATAATATTTCTCTGCTCTTATTCTTTGGCCAAAACGCCATTCTTACATATCTGAGCTGAGAATAATAGTAATTTTCCTGTTTACAGCAGTTAGCTAACTAACATCCTAGGATATTACACTTCACAGGTGTGAAGTATAGTGCACATATATGTGTGCCAAGCATTTGAAACCACCCTCAATATCTTGATGGTGAACATAGATGAACATAGATGGGACCTAATATAAATATATTTATTCAAGGAATGAATGGTTAAATGAATTAATCTTATTGACTAATAGTTTTATAAAAAGGAACTTGGCCAGAACCAGAGTGAAGGATGTATTTTGGGGCAGAATGAGAAATAGCTATTGGAAAAAAATAAAACAATATCGATTGGCTTAATAGTGGCTGGATGTTAAGTAGATACAGTAAATTTTGGCAGGAAAAGTACATACAGAGACTAAAAGTACATACAGAAGCTACAATAGAAGACCAGAGCATTAGGCTACAGTGTTTCTTCCAAAAGAGTTGTAAAGCTGTTACAGTGCAAAGGTGGCCTAGAAATACAGAATGATTTAGCTATGGGGGAAAGCATATGAACAAATCAAACTTTGGAACAGTGAAATGAAATTTTCATAGAATCTTATATATTAAGAGCCAAAAGGGTGCTAAGAGAATAAATCCCTTTGATCTCTACGTATCCTGTCTTAAAAAAAAAAAAACTTTTAAAAAGTCTTTTTAAAAAATGCCTTACACAAATTCAACCCACAATATTTGTATTTAATTGTTCTGGATTGGTACCAACAAGAGTATTTTTCATAAGAGCATCCAGATAATTCTTATTTTCATTCAGGATGGAGATGCTGTAACATACAAACCACAGATATAAAGGGTGATATGTCTTTTCCAGGAATATAGGACCTGTGGAAAACAGACAGACAGCCAGCCCTTCTGATCCATTTTATTTTCAATTTTTACTTAGTTTGTAACTTGGTATTTCCATTGTAAACTATAGGAATTTGGTTGCTGGGCTGCCATTGTCATTCTTTCTTGGGACCCACAAATATTAGGGATGGCCCAAAACCACAGTCACATTCTACAGGAAATTGCACAACTCCTTGTCCTTCAGAGAATCCATTTGTACCCAAAATCATTTTTAGGAGGGAGGGAGGGATCTGGGGTTGGATCTGGAGATAGAATTCCAAGCAATTTGAGCAAAAGTCTGGGCCTCTCCAACCTCACCCAAGGCCTTTCCTGAGACTATTAACTCTGGGCCTCTTGGAATAACAAGCTCCTGGAAAGCCCCCAGCATCATCAGACACTTGCAAAGAAGGAAACTAAGGCTCATGGAGACCATGGGTACTAGCCAATCCAGGGACAACAGACAGCCTGGGCCACCCCATGTGCCCCTGCCCTCTGGCCATCCATCTCTGGCTGAGACATAGCCTTCTCAAACACTCCTTTCCTTTCCCCATGGCCAGGTTGGGGTGCACCATTTTCCTGAGCCTTGATTTTCTTGTCTGTGAATGGGATGGTCCTGCCACCTTCCCAAGTGCTCAAGGATGAAAAAGTCTTCCTCAGTCGATTTTTGCAGCCATAACCAAGAATCTCTCCGTACAGTGACAGACAAATGGTCTCACAGGGGATCCTGGTCTGTGTGCACAATAGTCATGGATCACATAGCCATGGAATCCATGAGTCCTGAATATGCAAAGTTATCATTTCAATCCTAACTGGAACACTAAGGCTGTGCATCTGAAGTGTAAGGATACTGGCCCACAGAAGGGCTGAATTTGGGGTCAGAGACTTCCCTTCTCACATGGTCCCACCAATCTTTCATCTTGCTATTCTCTCCTGCCCTCAACAATCCTAATCACCTTCACCCACACTTTTAGGTTGGTATTCAGTGCAGGGGTGCCAATCACACTCTCTTCCTCATCCACTGATGGTTCTATTCCTGAGACAATAGAAAGCATTAGAGGAGGGCCGGCCGAGTGGCGCGATGGTTAAGAACTGGCTTGGGACGCCAGAGGGCCCCGGTTCGGATCCCACATATGAGGGCCAGTGACACTGCCCTCCACAGTTAAGATGCTGAACAATAGCTCAACCTGGAGCTGGGCTGTCGTGAGTCGCCAGGCAACGGCGTAGGCTGCAGCCCCTGCTGCAGTGGGTTGCCATGGGCTACCGTGTGTAGCCAGCAGCTACCGTGTGTAGCCAGCAGCCAGCGTGAGCGGCCAGCAGCCAGCGTGAGCGGCCAGGAGCTGCAGTGAGCGGCCATCCAGAAGCCGGCGACTGATCTGCCTCACCCGGGAAGAATGCAATGATGGTGCCAACTTGGGCCAGTGAAGCGATGTCCTCCACAACTAGACTGAAGAACAAAACGACAGCAACTTGTCTGTTCCCCTTCCCCCAATTCTCCAGCACTGTTCCCATCCCCCAATTCCCCAATTAAAAAATCTTAAAAAAAAGAAAGTATTAGAGGAAAAAGGGCTGGCAAAGCTTGGGAAAGCGAGGCACAAACCTTCCCCCACCTCTAGCTCATCCTCCCCTACAACTTCCCAATGTCTCCACCCAAAAGAACTTGAGTATTTATTTAATTGTATTTAATTTATTTAATTGTTTAATTGTCATCAAATGAGAGCATTTTAAAACCCTGGATATTTAAACATGTTAATTTCATTTGGGTTTGTCAAAATAAATCTCTTCTTTCTGAAAATAAGCTTAGATTTAATTTGAAAAATATTCCACTTTAAAAGATTTTTGAGCAATTTTAAATTTTTTTAAGTTCAAATTTCACAGAGTACCAAAGAAAACCATTCAATGGCAACTAAACCCATTGAAAAAAAACAAAACAGATATCTCATTCAAATGTAAACAGAAGGGAATTTAAACCATATTTCACAGATAATAAGTACCATAGATTTGCATCTGACCCATTCACAAATAATTTTTTAGTTAACAAGCAGCTGATTTTTATACATAAAACCCCAAATTCCTATTTTATCTTTGTAGTTCACATAAATTGATCAAGGTTGACTGCCTGATAATGCCACTGAAATTTCCCTTAATTTCTGTGCACTTTAATTTCTAGTCCTGACCTTGGGAGAAACCAAGGAAAGCTCTTTGGTTCTAGAGCAGATATTAAGAGAAGCTTTTCTGTCTATTTTTCTTCCATTATATTTTCCCTTTGCCCTACCTTGGTCAACGAATGCAAAGTTATCTTTAGAATATCTTACTTGAGGTTTCATAGCCTAGTTGCAGTTTATGTGATTAACTAGTCTGCCTTCAAAAACAATTCATATCTGAGGTCCAGTTTATATTCACAAAATGCTGGACTATAGCACAGCCATTTTCATGGGCAAAATGGATCTCACCACTGTCTATTCACCTGCGTTGGTTTATAGCAGTCATGACAATGACTGAAATGCTCAAATTTCCTAAGCCAGCTTATATATAAACAAAGCCTAAATCATTGTCATCTTCAGCTCCCTCTCTCTCTCTCTCCCTCTCTCTCCCTCTCTCTC
>NW_017731982.1:510430-558456 GCF_001890085.2 Hipposideros armiger
CTCCCTCTCTCTCCCTCTCTCTGACGAACTTGCTCTCTCCCTCTCTCAGAATTTACTTGCTGCATTTTGCCACAAATTAGCTTAAGAGAAAATTTTACTGGATTTATACACTTCTTATGGAAAGAGCCAGCACTTGGTAAACTTAATTAGTATACAGGAATCAAGACTGAAAGCTAAGCCATTTAAGCTATAGCCATTGAGTTCTGGAATCAAGGAAATCTCTCTTAGGTATTTAAGCACTTTAATTTCGTGAGAAGGGTTTACAGGCAAAGTGGGCTTTATATTTCCATTTAGTCACTCTGCGGTGTGCTCGATCACTTTAATGTGGCCAAGTAAGGGTCACTCAGAGTGAGCAATGAGATGTATTCAAAAAACGTAAGCTTAAATATATATTGGACCACAAAGTTTCCCCAGACCTCAGGGGCCAGTTTTTACCCCTCTGTGGCCATGTTGGCTTTTGAGTTATTGCTATAAAGTGTCTATTTTAAACAGTAAATAAGTGATAATGCTAAACAGCTGCAGGGCACAGTCTAAAAAAATGATTGACGGAGCAGCTGTCAGCTCTGCTTTCTATCACTTTGCTGGTCTGCAATCCAATGTGCTTGTTTAAATGGGGCACATTAGCAGTTTTACGATGACTAATAGGATCGTCACACAGTAATTCAGAACCCGTGGCACATCTCTATGGGGGAAAGATCAGACTTCAATAGACAAAAGTTATTAGGAAAGAGGTGGGCATTCTTTCACAAAGCAAAGCTCTTATATCTGAAATTTAGAAATACGTAACTAAAAAAAACCCAAAACTAAACTAAACAAAAAACCTCAGCTTCACACCCATTCAACCCTGAGTCCTGAAGTCTACTAATAAGATCACATATCTGCTGTCCTCCGAGGAAATACCATATTTGGTATCTCTCAACCAGAATGACTATGATCTGTCTTTACACTGTTGAAAAGCACAGAGAAAGAACTGTGAATGTGGTAGAGTGCTAGATGGGGCAGACTTTATTATTTAATTTTTAGAAGCATAAATTGCTGGAAGTTGGTTTTTGAATTTATGGAGCCACTTTATATCAGACTAATTCTTTGTTTGGGAAAAGTCATGGAAATGGAACTTTTGAGTTATATGAATGAAATGCAAGCTCCACCCAATATCCTGAGAGAAGTGTGTAACTGGACATTTGTAGCTCATGATGGAAACTTGAAACTCTTCATAGGCAAATAAGGTGTTCAGTGTCTCTTTCCACATGTTGGAATATGATGAAATGTTTGCATACCAGCCATGGAATCTTAGGGCTGAAATGGTCTTGGAGGAGGCTCGTTCTGCTTTCAGCACATATCTATTGCTAGAAAACCCTTTGTCCCAGCCTTGCTGGTAAAGATGTACCTATCCTGGCTATCCTGACCAACCCTGCCTAAAGTAAATTAATTTTTATGTTTTCTGGTTATTAAAACAGAGCAGTGGTTGGCAAACTATGCCCAGGGGCTAGCTACCTGTAAATAAAGTTTTATTGGAACACAGCTATACCTACTCACTTATGTATCATCTATGGCTGTTTTTGCACTGCAGTGTCAGAGCTAAGTAGCTGCAATAGAGATCAGATGGCACCACACACCTAAAATATTTATCATCTGTGGTTTAAGAAAAAGGTTACTGCCTCCTGAGAAAAAAAAGGGTTTCACTGTGTTAATAGTTGCATACCTATAATTAGAAGATGTATCAATTGATTGTATTAGGAGAGCACATCTAGAACAGAAGCTGCAAGTAGCTATCCTTCCTGATCAAGCAAACCATCTTCAGCATAAGCTAAACTAGGGAGGTGGGTAGGTACATAATAGGGTCACCATCCCTGCACCTTTCGGGGTTTTGTCAGTGACCTTCAACTCTGGGATTTGCCCTTGGTGATGCTTTATTGCTCTTGGTTTCTTATTTGGGCAGGGAAAGGGAGTTCTAAGGACTTCCATTTGCCTCATCCTACCATAATAGCCACCATGCCAGGACAAAAAACCATTATAGGGACTCTGCCAACTGACATGTGAATTATAGATACACTCATAACTGGGAACATACTGGGAACCACAAAATGTGTTTAAGCTCTCAATGAGCCTACAATAGAGTAAGGACTACACTAGGTCTATCTTAACAAAGGCTAAAATAAAACTGGACAAAATCAACCTGATGTGCCAATAAATTACAAGCCCACTGATGTCATTCAAACTGCCCAATCCTGAACTGTTTACTATACCCCGCCTTGCCTTTCCCAGAAAAAAAACAGTAAAGGCCATAACCTAAGATTCCCCCTCGCTCCTGCTTCTGCCTCCTGACTGAAACCTCACGCTTCCTGTACAGCCCTGCGTGGTGTGCCTCCTTCACTCAGGAAATGTAAGTCATAAAAATCTTTCAGTGGCATTGGCTTCTCTGTGTCATGTCTCAGTCAGCTTTATAAATTAGAAGCCAAACACAAAACAGGGCTGCGCCTCTATTCTAGTAGCCCATCAGGCCTCTCTGTTCACCAGGTTTACTGTTTAGCAGTGATACACATCAAATAACAGTTCCAAAGACTGCCCACCCATTTCTGTTCTACTGTCCCTTGATCAACTGCCATCACCAAAGATTCCTGTGGATCAGAACATTTTGGTTCTGATGCCAGGTCTGTTTTCTTGTGTAGTAGTACCTAACCACCTTCTGGTTTCCACCTTCAAAACAGAGAGCACATTTAAACTTCAACATCTTGCCTATGGAATCCTCAGCCTATGGAAAACAGATACTATGGGACTTTACAAGAGTGTTGATGCATCTTTTTCCTGTGTATTTATAATGGGGTATAATTAGTAGATGCAGATTAAACATGATAAATCTACTCCAACATTCTCATCTTCAAAGAGTTGGAATTTTTTCCCCTATATAATACCAAGGAAATCCCGGCATATCAACTTCATCTAGTACTACAACCAGCAACCAGTTGGACTAGCACACTGAATCCAGAATACTTGTGAAGAGCACCCATATTAGTAAGTTTACGTTATTTAATATTATATTATTTCTTTATATAGGTATCTGAGAATCTACTATACCAATTTACAGACTTGAGAAGATCAATAACTTGGTAAAGTCTTTCAGTGCCGTTCCCAGATATTGCTTGATTCATAACTGTCTCACAATTGTTCCACAAGTATGAGTCATTAGCTACAAGAATCCCCACTTTAATACTTAGTCGGCCAATACAGACAGCCAACAGGTACATGAAAAGGTGTTCAACATCCCTAATCATCAGAGAAATGCAAATCAAACCACAATGAGCTATCACCTCAAACCTGTTAAAAGGGCTATTATTATTCATAAAAAGACAAAAAATGAAGTGTTGGTGAAGATGTAGAGAAAAGGGAGCCCTTGTGCACTGCTGGTGGGATTGTAAATTGCTGCAACCACTATGGAAAACAGTCTGGAGGTTCCTCAAAAATTTAAAATGGAATTACCATACAGTTCAACAATTATACTTCTGGGTATTTACCTGAAGAAAACAAAAACACAAACTCAAAAATATATATGCACCCCTATGTTCACTGCATCATTATTTATAATAACCAAGACATAGAAGCAACCTAAGTGTACACGTACACACATATACACACACACACACACACACGCACGCACGCACGCGCGCGCACACACACACACACACACACACACGGAATATTATTCAGCCATAAAAAGAACAAAATCTTGCCATTTGTATGGACTTAAAGAGCATTATGCTAAGTGAAATAAGTTAAACAAAGAAAGACAAATACCATATGATCTCTCTTATATGTGGAATCAAAAAATACCAGCAAACTCATAGATACAGAGAACAGATTGATGGCAGTGGCAGGTGGGGAGGTGGAGGAGAAATGGGTGAAGAGTCAAAATGTAAAAAGAAAGAAAAATTGTATATTCCCTATTTCAAAGTAAAAGTGTATGTGCATGTGTATACATACATATTTCTATATCCACACATTTTTGTGTGCCTACTTGATCTAAAACAACAAGAACAAACAAACAAAAAATTTAGTTGAATTTTCACAACCTTCAGCCCCAACCAGGGCATACAAAAAATTCCATATTCCCCAATTTCCTTGAAAGTTAGTTGCTTGTAACCATTCCTGGTGCCAGTTTAGGTGTCATTCAGGATTCTCATATGAAAGCAACAGCGTCAACTCTGACTGATATAGGTAGAAAAAAATTATTAAAAGATATTGCATAGCTCATGGAAATTTTGGGAAGTCTGAAGAAGAATGTTTAGGGATTTGACTTCAGGAACAACACCTGAAATCATGTTACAGAACTGCTGGTGAAGGCACCCCTGGCTATGGCCACCAGGCGTTAGATGCTATATCGTGTCCGCCCTCCGCCCAACCCCGAGGTGTCCAACTTGGATCCTGGACACTACTGTGAACACTGGAGTGTTTGCTGCTCCAGGACCTCTTCCTGAACCATTATTCCCCTTGAGGAGAATCCTCACAGCCCTTGCAAGTCTCAGAAAATTACCACTAATTTGGGAATTCCAGACTTTAAGTCTTGGGAACTTGAAACCAATTTCTATAAAATGAACTAGGACCTACCTCTTCTCCATGTTTGTAAAGGAAAGGAATTCCCAAAAACATAAGGAGGTTCAGATGCTGGGTCCCCCAAAAAGTATGGTACCTGACCAGTGCAGGAGGTTTTTCTATGCATGTAGTAGGTACCTAACAAATGTTCATAGGGGAAGTCTCCACATACCCATTGAAGACTGTGAAAATACACTAAATTTTTTTCTATCCTACTTTTGGACAGCCACATACATTTTTTAACTCTGTGAAACTTAGGCTGCAATTTGTTTGCTCCTGACATAGAATCTTAAGGTTCTTAATATGATTTTGTAATTCACAGAATGTTAGTTTCAAGGGATTTAAGAGATTAGCAAAACCTACCTCCCATTCAATGTGATCTTCTAAAGAATTATTGATAGATGATTAAATGGTGTTGGCCAGAATAGCTAATTTGACCAACTATGTCCCAAATAACTATGTCCCAAAGCAAACGAATCTACTTTCTGGATATTTCTAATTCTTATTTGGTTCTTTCTTATACTGAGTGAAATTTAATTTGTTATAATTTCCACCTGTATGTTAATTATTCTCTTTAAAGTAAAGGGAACAAATCTACTTCCTCTTTTCCAAATCATTATTTTCAACATAGGAAGACAGCTTTGATTTCCTGTCTTCTTCACCAGGCTTAACATCTTTACTTCCCTGCAACCCTCCTCATGTGACAAGATTCTAAATTTCCGTCTTTTTTGGTCATACCATGTGAAATCCCACCAGACTGTCAGTACCCCATAAACTGGTTTGAACCCATGTTGGAGCATGATACTAAAAACTATTTATAATATATTCCTCTCCATTTTTTATAAGACTTTATTTTAGTCAACCCTGAATTCTTATTGCACTGAAAGCACAGGATTGTATGTGTTATGTTTTAAGATACAACAAAAACTCTTTACATTCCTGGACATTTCTTTGCATCTCCAGGTGCTTTGTGTTTGGTTGTTTATTTTGTGTCTTACCATCTGCTACAGGAACAGTGGCTTCTTGAGGAAATCAAATCCCATGTTTCTTTTGCTAAGATAACCTCATAGATAGAGAGCTAAATTAGAAGGCTCGTGGGGAATATTTGTAATTGCTTCGTGGTCAACATTGCAATGTGCTAGGCATTTAACACACCAAAGGAAGTGAACAGGAGGAAGATAAAAAATACAGAATTTTCTGAAAGGAAAGCACTAAGAGAAAAGATCTTTTGTTTGTTTTGTCTTGTAGTGTGCTTCTCCTTTGGTTGTTTGTTTGTTTGTTTGTTTGTTTGTTTACTGATTCTTGGTTTGCAAAGTTAAGAAGCAAAGTTACGGAGAGATCCAAGATGGCGAAGCAGATAAATACTCTGCGTGCTTCCTTCCAGGAACACATTAAAATTACAGGTAAATTATAGAAGAGTCAACCTGGAGAACCATCTGAAGTCTAGATGAACAGAAATTTTATAACTAAGGATATAAAGAAAGAGCCACGTCGAGACAGGTAGGAGAGGCAGAGGTGCAAAATGGGCTGGCCCCAAACTTCTGTGTGGTGGTTGAGAATCAGGATGGATATCTCAGCTATGCAGATTCCCCTCCGAGGAGTGAGGGACCCCAGACCCCCACACCAGCCTCCCCATCCCAGACTACTAGTTCCAGGAATAGGAGCACCCACAACATCTAGCTGTGAAAAAAAGCGGGGAATTCCGACCATCTGGGTGGGATGGAAAGCTGCGGGATACCCAGGTGTCCTCTTGAAAGGCCTGTGCAGACTTTCTCACTCCCAGGCACTCACCCAGGGCTCCAGTGGAGGATTGGTGACTTGGGGGCATTGGAAGCATACAGTGGGACAGACTGAGATGTATAGCTTCAAGATGAGGGCTGGAAGACAGTCACCATTTACCCTGTTTGGGGTCCTTCTCCCATGCAGCTGGCAGGCAGGAATCATCTTTCTTGTGTTGAGACCTTCCCTTCACAGAAAAATCTGAATCTGAATGGCCTGATGAGCTCCACTGGGACCCCGTCCCACCCAACTTCCTCAATGCCCAAGGTACTTTCTCCTGAGCAACCAGCACCGCCCACATTGCCCTCTTTCTTGGAAAACTATCAGACTTCCCAGACCTCAGGCCAACAGCGATTGGCCTCC
This sequence comes from Hipposideros armiger, assembly GCF_001890085.2. NCBI lineage: Eukaryota > Metazoa > Chordata > Mammalia > Chiroptera > Hipposideridae > Hipposideros > Hipposideros armiger. The sequence goes on from NW_017731982.1 coordinate 517,160, forward strand.
GTGTGCTCTGAGACTTTTGCTGAGTAGCTCCAAGCTCAGCACTGGCAACAAACCAGAGTCTACATTAACCTGGTGACCACAGCTATTCCCACTCTAGTGACTCACTGAGACCCTACCTCACCCAACTTGCATATCGCACAAGGCTTTATCAGAGACTGAACCTTAAGAGCCAGCAGATGGTGGCAGGCTCCAGCTGTCCTAGCTTTTTGTGGAGCTACCCCAGGCCCAGTACTAATGGCAGATGCCCTCGGTTCACAATGTGGCCTCCCCATGTGCCTGCAACGTTAGCACAGGCAGCACAACTGCAGATCTCTTTGTAGCTACTACCAGGTAGCCCACAGCTGGTCACAGGCAGTGGGTGACCTGGGCCTGGATTGGAGCCCCTTCCAAGAGGCCCCAGAACCAACATATGGGGAGTTGGCTTCAGACCACAGCAGAGCACTGCTCAATTAGCCTGACAAATGGCACACACAAAGAGTAGTCTCAAGAGGCACCAGAGCCCACTGGGACAAATCCCACTCAGTGGGGTAAGCCCCCCACTCAGCAGCCCATAAACTGTGTGTATAGCAAAACCCTACAGCCAGTCAACCTGAGGGCCAACTCCATTCACTGACATGCCAAGGCTCAACTATAACAGGAGGCACACATAACCCACACAAGGGGGACTCCTGGAACACCCAGTGCAGATGACCAGGGAGATGGTGCCAGGGCCCAACAGGGCACCTACCACATAAGGCCACTCAGACAAGACTGCGAGACTTAGCAGATCTACCTAATACACAGAAAAAAAAACACAGGCTGCCAAGATGAGAATACAAAGAAATGCATCCCAAATAAAAGAACAGGTGAAAATTCCAGAAAAAGAACTAAATTAAATGGAGGCCAACAATCTACCAGAGACAGAGCTCAAAACAGCGGTAATAAGGATGCTCAAGAAACTTAGTGAGAACTTAGTGAGAGCTAGTAAGTATAAAAAAGGACATAGAAACCATTAAAAAAGAACCAGTCAGAAATGAAGAATACAATAACTGAAACAAAGAATGCACTAGAAGGAATCACTAGTAGATTAAATGAAGCAGAGGATCAAATCAGCGATTTGGAAGACAAGGTAGCAGAAAACACCCAATAGAATTAAGATGGGAGGGAGTTGAGGATGTGGGTGAAAGAAGGGAAAGGGATCAAGAAGTACAAATTGGTTGTTAAAAAGTAGTAATCAGGATGTAGGGTATAGCATAAGGGATATAGTCAATAACATTGTAATAACTATGTATGGTGTCAGATGGTACTAGATTTGTTGCAGTGATAGAGGAGGGGTGGTTGGGGACAGGGTTAAAAAGATAAAGGGATTAAGAAGTACAAATTGGTAGTTACAAAATAGTCATGGGGATGTAAAGTAAAACATAAGGAATATTGTCAATAATATGGTAACAACTATGTGTAGTGCCAGGTGAGTAGTAGACTATTCAGGGGATCACCTCTTAATTTTTTAAATATTTAACCACTATGCTGTACACTTAAAATTAATATCAAATAATATTGAATGTCAACCATAACTGCAAATTTTGAAAGGGAGAAAAAGGTGAAGGTCAATAGCGGTTCCAAATTTTCAGGTATAAAACAAATAAGTTACGGGAATGTAATGTACAGGATAGGGAATATAGTCAATAATATTGTGATAGCATGGTACAGTGTCAGATAGTTGCTGGACTTATCATGGTGACCACTTCTTTAGGTATATAAATGTTGACAAACTATAGTGTACCTCTGAAACTAATATAATATTGTATGTTAGTTACATTTTTAATAACAATCTTTTTAAAAAAGAAGCAAAGGTAGAGAAACACAATACAATTTTAATATTTGTTAATTTGCTGAAGTGGGAAACGAAATAGTAATATCGATTGGAAGTGAAGAAAATAAACTTGTTTATTATAGCAAAGTTTTTATAGTTTTGTAATTGACTTCAACAAACCCACACTTAGAAAAGATTAACTCCTCTTGAAGATAAATTTATCAGAATTCAAAGGATCAGAAGTGATTTGCCAACCTAAATAGGATACTAAAATTCTATCTGTAATGTTTGTTTAGTTTCTGGGCAAGGAGTCATTTGTGTTTTATTTATAATGGGTGATGTTGCTCAAAAATTTACTTAACATGACTAAAGTCAGTCCCTAAAATTTCTTAGGTAAATATGCCACACTTTACTTCTATTTCTAAAATATATAGCGAACATATAGTATTAACCATGTGTGATATTTTTTCTAAATATATAGTATTTATATACAGTATATTATATATAAATACATTTACATATATACATAAATACATATACATATAGTTTATACATATTTAAACTCACTTAAACTGAGACACAGAGTAAAGTAACTTGCCCAACATCACAGAGCTGCTGACTGGTGGAGCTGTAATCGAGCCTCAGTTGGCTGACCCCAGAATCTATGTTCTTAACCATTATGCTCTCCTGATTCTCAGGAAGTGGGATAAATCTTAATATATTCACTCAGTTGTAAAGAAGAAATGGTATGCTTACCAACTTTTCAGCCCCTGAGAATACTGCCTTGAAGTGTGCTTTTCTTAAAAAATAGAAAGAATAAATAATAAGGTGGGAATTTTACAGCATGGTGTGAATTATGTGTGTCATTTTCCTTCGCCATCTGAATACTGAGGAGAGCAAAGTAAAGTTGCATCTTACGCTGCATTCAGGCTCTCCTGGGGCTGAGAACACAGCTTTATAGTTTTCAGGTTGCCAGTTAATGACTTACAGTTTTTCAGACTCCAGACATATGTCACTCCAGAGCATCTCATTTAGCATAAAAATTGATAGTACCCATTTCATGTTGTAAGTTTAACAATGTATCAATCCATATAACTAATTTAAGGTGTCTTTCAGAGATAAAGCCACATACACGTGCCGTGATTTGTCCCAATAGCCAGACCCAAAGGGCACCATATTGCCACCATAAAATATGTTTAATCTCCCTGCCTGTAGTATCATATACACCCCAGTTCCAGTGTGATAGCCCAGAAAGCAATGTGCTCTGCTTGCCACGATAAAGACCAGAGACATGGAAATAGAGCAGTAGGTGTCAAATTGGGTCTAGAAAAGAATGAATGAAATAGTGTACTTTTGAATGGTTACTTAAGGGCTTTTCTTTGTCTACAAGAACTCTTTTATAATAATACACAGAGAAGACTATAGCTTCAGGTTTAAATCAATAAATATCTTGCATTAGTATTTTTGTTGGAACTCATAAGATGGAGCAGAGAGACACCAGTCCCCAGTGTGCACTGCTGGCATTTCAGTATGTGTCACTGGCTTGTTCATGTGCTAACTGACTAATTCTCGCAACATCTCTGCTCCTGGTCTCTTACCTCATTGTTTTACTAAGGTCACGTTGCTCATCTCTGCTCCACCCCCAATTTCCCTTTTTTATCATGTGAGACATTGAAAATATCACCTTCCACATAGTCTTTGGATTTTGTAAGCAATTGATTGATATCTGAACTCAACCTTTTCTTTCTCCCCTATATTTTGATTTAGCTTACTGGCATAAAACTTATTCTAAGTAATTCTGAGAGCTCTTTTCTGAGATCTCTGCTCCAGAACCTGATCAATGTATACATAATGACACCATTAGATTTTTACAAATTTTTGTTTCATACTTCTAGTTGATGAAATTGACTTAACACATCTACTTTATCAATAACACCTTTCAGTAAATGTCAGAATAGCTGACGATCTTAAACAGTGCTAAATCTACAGTGTTTTCCCATTAAAGTATTAGAAGTAGTTGTCATGATGTGATAATCTAATTAAAAACAAAGTATTTTCCTACAGATGTTGTAGGTAAACTGAAAAGAAAAAAAGTAAGCGATTGTCTAAAATCTTCAATTACATTTTTGGCATTAGAGTAGAAACTTAATTAACTTTTGCCTTCAAGAAGTTTAATTTTTGTCAGCCCCTGGTGAGTTAGAAGTGCTTGGGGGAAGAGACTGATACAGTATTTCCAGGATAAATGAAGGAAGAAATCTTTCTTGAAAATTCTAAAGGGAATTAGAGAGACGTTAATGCTTTTTCAGGAAAAGAAAGGCAGTAAAGAAGTGAGTTGGCTCTGAGTTTGTTCAAGTGGTGGAGGGCACCCCGGGTTTCCAACCACAGATGGCTTCCTTGCATACCTTGAGAGGCAATGGACGGGAGGGGCACACCTAAGAAATCCAAGACTTAGGCAAGATTTTTCTTGTCCCCAAGCACACCTCAGAATTAGCAGAGGCCCTAGAAGCCAGACCTACTTATATAGTGCTGGCCTCTGAACATCAGTTTCTTATAAGACCTACCCTTTCTCAATAAGGACTTTTGCATGACTCTGGAAGAGAATGGGGGGGAAATGTTAATAACTCCTAAGATTAAATTTTGCATCAGACCTGTGGAATGGGGGCTTGGAATCAGATATAATTTGACTTCAGGTAAGTAAATTTTTATGACAGGCATTTCATGCATACCTGCCTTTTTGCAGCCTAACTTTCATCTCCACTGTACTTAGCCTCTTTTCCACTCTTTACTTTGTACAACTAAATATTTAATTGCCTTGATAGCCTATCAATATGTCTTTCTTTAATTGTTAAACATGTGTTAATAATTCAAAAATCTACTGGTGACCTCCCAACACTCCTGTGATTTTTGCAGGTCTCAGAGCTATTTGAACGAGGCCTGCCGCTCTTGAATCCAGGGTCAGCTAAAAGCTTTCTGATTTTGTCCTCTCTCTAGAAGGTACCAATAAGGTCTTAAGGTCAAACGGAAGACAGAGTTCAAGGATTTTGAAGCTCTGATTCAATTATAGTGAAGGAGTGTAAGAGAATCAGACATGTCATTGCTGAGTGCATTCACCCAGACCTTGGGACATCTTTTTTTTTTTAAGCTGAAAATCTCTATCAATGGTAAAATCTCACTTCTGGAACTTAGTGTTGCACTAAACTCCACTAAATGTTTTTACTCAATGTAATCCCCATTTCAAGCAGAAATAGGTGAGGATGAGTGGGTAATGTGTTACAGATAAGCATCCCATGGATTAGCTCTTTGTTTTCTTCACCCACAAGAAGTCCCCACAACATACTCTGTTCTGGAGGCAATGTGTTACAGTGGTAGCTGAGCTTGGAAGTTGAGCAGTCCTTCCTTCTGTTACAAAATTCTTATTACATTTCTAAACAAGGTGGTCTGTGATGAAACTGCCCACGTCAGTAGAGATTCTTCTGATAAAAGCCATTCTGGTTACTGGATCTTTGTCATGTGCATAGATTATACAATTTTAGAGATGTAAAGCATCTTAAAAATTAATAAAATAAAATTTAACCTGAGACATAAAGAATTAAGGATAAGAGTAGGGCGGAGGGAAGCTCATCGGTGGGACTACGAGCTGAGTGCCATGCGTCACTCTACCCCATGTCCCTTGGGAAGGTCTAAGAATTAAGGACAAGAATCTTGTTCAAGACCAATTAGAATAGTTAAGGAGAAAACTGGGGCATGGACCCAAGTTCCAATCTGGTGCTATCTCCATATCACTGTCTTTTCAATTGGACATAAATAGTTCTACTTTATTTCTACCCCATTCCATGAATCTCAGAGATTTGCTTTTTTTGCTTGCATCTAATTTTCTCTATGGCATTTTGGGAGCCCTCCAGTAACTGCATCAGCAGGAAGATTATTTTAAGCTGAAAAATCTTGGTATTCTGCAAGCTCTGAATATCATTAATTTCCATATGTTCTGAGAGTTATTAAGTGTTTTTCACATGTTTTTATCTCTGATATTATTTCCTTCTTGTGTTCTCTGCTGACTAGGACAGTATCACCTACCCAGGTGAAATGTTCTGTTGCTTCAGTGCTCTTCTGTTCTTAAATAATACTTGACATTTGACATCTGGGTTCTATATCTGCTGCATAAATGGCTCTGTGCCAGCCCCGCTTTTCTGCTTTCATCAAATTATTTGTCAGCCTTTGAAGCTGCATGTTGGGACATAAAGTATTACTCACTTGTGATGTCATTGCACTTGGCAGAATTTTAGAAATTAAATATTCTAAATATTCATGATGAAGAACATTTTTGTCAAATACTAAGGATTACCAAAATTAGCTGTGGCATTGACTGCTAACATGAAATGGTCCCTAATTCTGAGGGTCTCTCCAAAAGCTTGGTTCTCATTTCCCAGGTGACTGGAGCACCAGGGTTCAACATTAGCACACATCCCATGTGATCTCTTGGGCAACAGAGTAAACACATTCCTAGCAGAATGCAAAAATGTTAAGCAGGCCTGGAATTTTCCCGGAGAATAATCAGTGGCTTTCAGGAACAGACCTAAGCACCAAGGGGTCCACCAATTCTTATTCCAAAGACCTGTGAAGGTGAGTCAAGAGAGGCAATTTCAAGAATTTCTAGTTGAAATCACTATCTCAAAGGCATATCTACACTCCTATGTTCACTGCAGCATTATTTACAATAGCCAAGACACGGACACTACCTAAGTTTCCATCAATAGATGAATGGATAAAGAAAATGTAGCATATGTATTCAAATGAATATTATTCAACTGTAAAAAAGAAGGAAATCTTGCCATTTGTGACAACATGGATGGACTTGAGGGCATTAGGCTGAGTGAAAAAGTCAGACAAAAAAAGACAACTCTGTATCAGCTCACTTATACATGGAATCTAAAACAGCCGAACACATACAAACAGAGAACAGCATGGGGGTTTCTAGGGGTGGGGTGCAGGGGACAAGGAGAATTAAGATTTCAGTCAAAGACTACAAACTTCCAGTTATAAAATAAATAAGTTCAGCATGGTGACTATAATTAATAATACTGTATTATATACTTGAAAGTTGCTAGAGAGTAGATCTTAAATGTTTTCACCACAAAAAAAAAAAAAAAAACAGCAACTTGTCTGTTCCCCTCCCCCAATTCCCAAAAAAAAAAAAAAAAAAAAAAAACAGAGACAGAGAGAGAAAGAGAGAAAAGGTAATTATGTGTGGGATGGAAGTGTTAGCTAACCCTAATTTGGTAACCATTTCACAACATAAGTGTATCAAATTATCACGTTGTACACCTTAAACTTACATGATGTTATATGTCAATTATACCTCAATAAGGCTGGGGGGAATTAAAAAGAAAAAAAATAAAGGAAAACTTCCTTTGGGGAAAAAAAAAAAGAATTCCTAATGAAGGCTGTACCGTGTAACCAGGTAACCACGTAACCATGGTAAGATACGTCTGCAGGGAAGGCACATGGGGAAGCCTTTAAGAGCCTGGAATGTAAACCACCTGGCACAAGATAAAATGGGCCAATGGTCATGTTTTCTGCCAAAAGCTCATGTCCATGTTTCTGGCATAGATAAGATATAGCTCAGATGAAGTAAAATTAAAGTGTCGGGGCCGGCCGAGTGGCGCGATGGTTAAGAACTGGCTTGGGACGCCAGAGGGCCCGGTTCAGATCCCACATATGAGGGCCAGTGACACTGCCCTCTACAGCTAAGATGCTGAACAACAGCTCAACCTGGAGCTGGGCTGCTGTGAGTCGCCTGCGACGGCATAGGCTGCAACCCCTGTGGCAGTGGGTTGCCATGGGCTACCGTGTGTAGCCAGCAGCCAGCGTGAGCAGCCAGCGTGAGCAGCCAGCAGCCTCAGTGAGCGGCCGTCCAGAAGCTGGCGACTGATCTGCCTCGCCCGGGAAGAGCGCAATGATGGTGCCAACTTGGGCCAGTGAAGCGACGTCCTCCACAACTAGACTAAAGAACAAAACGAAAGCAATTTGTCTGTTCCCCTTCCCCCAATTCCCCAGCACTGTTCCCTTCCCCCCAATACCCCAATAAAAATCTTTTAAAAAAAAAAGTGTCCTGATTCTCCTAAACAAACCAACTGACTTCTTTTCACTGTGAGAAACAGACACGTGAAGATTATTTCTACAACTTGAAAAATATCACCATTAAAAGTGTTTGTTAGTCCTTGCCTGTATACAAAGATTCATGTAATAAATAGCAATTAAAAATTAATGATCTAAGGAGAAAACTTACCTCCAGATGAAATAGTACGTATCTTTTTATCATCAAATAATAAAAGTTTAGTCCCTCACTACATTTTCAAGTTTTGATTGCCTAGGAACCCACTACTAAAATTAGTGTTGAACTGTAATAGCTATTATTAGCCTAGGTTTATCATTTCATATATTATATAAGTTTCCATTTTTTATCATTGTTATATGAGTCTAATTACTTATCTTTCTTTTATTGTAAGTTATCTCAAAGATACTTTAGAAATAGATACGGCCTAAATAATAAATACACTTAAAAATCATAATGACAATCTAGGTCAATATATTGACTCCCAACTCTTTTTTATGCAGATCATAATCGGTTTCCACACACCAGGGCCCATGAAATAAGTCAGCCTACCAGGGGCTAGACGGAGAGGTGCTGCAGGAATCCTGCCCAGCCATCAAGGGGAATGAGTGAGAAGGAAGGGAGAGTGAGGCACAGATTTCCACCAAAGCCAACGTGGTTGTTGAAGGCAAAATGGAACAGCCAGGATTGGACATGAGCCACTTCATCTACATAGAAGGTCTTCCGATTCACCAATTCTAGAAATATTTGAAGAGCAGGAGTCTGGGTGTATCACACTGCCCACAACGTGGAATGTGTCCAACACAGCCATGTTCACATATGCAAAAGGAAAGACAGGGCATTTGCGTCCACTTCATCTGTGTTTCTATCACAGATGTTTCTGCTTGGAATGATCTGACATTTTTAGAACCCTGATTCCTTCCTGTCTTCTTTCCTTTCTTACTTCTTTTTTTCCTTCCTTCCTTCTCTCCTCTTCTAGGACAAAGTCAGATACCAGTGAGAATCAGCTGAGGGTTGTCTGTAGGAGAGCCTAACAGCTGTTCAGGATCCAGACACACTGGCTAGTTTATTATCTCAGCATCAGGCACAAAATCGGTGCTCAATAAGGGCGTGTGGGATTGAACAGAGTCTTTTCCAAGAGACCATAGAGAATATTGAACCCAAGTCACAATGAAATCACAAGACAATTAACAATGTACCCATTCATTTAAGAACATCAACCAAATGAGGAAAAACTTACAAATAAACCTTCCATATCTAGGCCATCCAGATGTGAGTTCTCCATAAATGTTCACTTATAAAGATGACCTGCGATTAGAAGGGTGAAATCAAGTAGAGCAATTAAGCTCCATCAACAGAGATCTCATTTTTAAGCATAGATCAAATGCATTGCCTCATTTGGATTCAGGTTTGTGTATATTTCAGGTTGACCAACATAAGGTGGCATAGAAAGACCCAGGGAACAAGTGCATCCCTCAGGCTAAAAGTATAAAATTCAGTGAGAGTCTTTATTAACAGGTGCATATGTCCCTTGAAAGGCACCCTCTGAATGGTTCTACCGGTCTTTAAACAAGTTAGCTCTGGTCTCTCCCCTCCCCGCCCCAACCCTTGTGCTTTGTACAATCAGTGACACAGATGGCATTACTTTTTAGGAAGAAAACTGCCTCCAATATTAGTCTTCCAAGCTGCAAATGTGATTTAAAACCTCTCAACCAGCACTTTATACATGGCAAGATGCATAGCCTATCCCCTGAGAAGCCATGAGTGCAGTCTCCCTTCAAGGGCACTTAAAGTAGACTGAAATTGAATAATCTTTGCAATTTACTAAGACTATTTCCCTCTGGTATAGAGTAAAGTTGGAACTTCAGAGAGCTCAGAGAATCAGAGCAAGCCAGAAGATCCAGGGTTTGGAGAAGAGCCCACCATCATTTCCACTCCTTATAACCGCCCACCTTCAAGCCACAAATGAAAGGAAAGTATCTGTGCCCACAGATCATTTGAATGATTTCTCTGAATGTGACTCATTTAGATGAAACATATGGATTCTCACTTTGGCAAAAATGAACTAAGGGGGTTTGGTGGGGAGCAGGAGGAAAGAAAATAACCCATCCGACTAGATTACATCAAAAGCAAGGTTTTCTCAGGATGCCTCTTCAGCATTACTTACATCCTCAATGAATTATTCCATATTTATAAAAACAGCTTATGCTCCATATAAAGGCTTTAAAAACTGTTATGCTTTTTTCATTTGGATTCAAAGGAGACAGACAGAAAGAAATCTCTGGGCCTCCAATGTGATTATGGTTCTAGAATTTGTAGTACTGAATTTTTTCACTGGGCTGACGACTCTAATCACATTAATAGGGGTCTGCCAAATCTCCACTACCCTGGTGTGAGGTAGGCCCACCCTGTGTGACATAATCTATGCTCCCTAAGGACTTTGCCACTTGACCCTTTTGCATAACTGGGAAAGTTGCATCAACATATAAACAACCATGATGATACCTACTGGCCCAAATGTTGTAGCTGGATGAAGTCATTCTTATCCCAAACATGACACTTTCAAAATGCATGTGGGAAATTATAGTTATTTATATACAGTACTGTGCAGAATTCTGTGTCAGTAAAATTATACAAGTCTGGTCCGTCTTTATTTTGAAGTGCATACAGTTTCTGGTGAATTCTGATAATGTTACAGATCTAAGTCAGAAGTATTCCACCAAAGCATGTTAGAGCACATCATGGAAGAGGTTTGTGTGGCTTAGAGGTAGGGTGTACAACAATGCTGTCAGTGCCCTCCCGTGTCCCTTAAACCCTACCGTGACTCTGCTTTGGATGACTTCCACCAGCGATTACCAGCATCTCTGGGCTTCAGGGTGCTTTCCAGAGCCATGGAAGACCCCTCTGCCTCCATGTGCAGGCCAGGAGGGCTGGGGAATTATTAATAGCACATCTCTGGAGCAGGCATCAGTCAGTGACCAACAGGAGTTGGAAGACAAATACCTCAGCTTCCTCTTCTCTAAGTAGAACAGTTCTGAGGTATGTGCTTTCTACCATTTCCCAGAGTTTCCCCACAGGACTAAGTCCCAGTTGTTCCGCCTGGCAGCTAGCTCATTAAGTCACTCTTTACTGACTGCCTTCCCATCCCTGTCTCCCTTCTAAGCCCTTGCCAATTCTCCCTACACCTCCCAAGTAATTCCTTTCACTTGAATCTTTGCATCAGGTCAGTTTCTGGAGAAACTCAAATTAGGACACATCCTCTAGATGTGGTCAGGAAATTGGTCAGTGAGAGTCTGCATCCAGACAGTATAAAGTGGGGAAAATAGTCATCTTTTCTGTGACCAAACTTGAAAGGATTCATGGATATGCTGGTGTGGCAGGCACTACGGGTCACCTATCCCACAGCAATTGTTCCTCCTTCCATAGTCAATAGAAATCAATTTGGTTTGGCCACAACAAATTCAGAGTAGCTAAGCCCCTCCCTCAGTCCTGTGCAAATCAAGCAGGGCTGTCCCACTCCTGTTTGCTGATAATCTTTAGGGGAGGGCAGTTGACTGAGTGCCCATCCTGAAACATAAGCAGAAATGTGCTGAGGAGCTCATTTTCTCCTGGATAAACAGAGAGACATGGAAAAGAAAAGGGCTGCCTTTGGGGCCTGCACCTTCCTTCCTGTTTGGGGCACCCCTGGGCAATGTTTAGAATTGCTGTTGTCATCTTATCTCCATGAGAGAAAGGTTGTTGTGTTGCTACACAAACTCTCAAACCTCCTACATCCAGACTTCACTCATATGAGTTAATTATCAGTCAAGGTTTCTAGTACCTATACCCAATTTATCCTGATCAATACAGATGCAATTCTAGAACCAGTTTAATGAAAAGGGATGGCACACAGGGGACAGGCTCAAATGTCGCAGTGGAAAGAGAAAGTCCCATGTTATACTTTTCCTGTGCATCATTTTCATAGTTGCCTTACAACATTTAAAACAATAGAATCTGATTTTAATATTCCATTTTTTCCCTGGGATATTCCCCCTATAAACCATCCTTACTCAGTGCCATCCTGCTTAACACAACTTGGGGCCTTAGACCTGCTTCTGCCAATGCCTGAAGTACTCCCCCACAGGTTCTCATAGCACCCTCCCTCACTCCCTTCAGGTCTCTGATTAATTGTCTCCTCCTCAGTGACAACCCTTGCTCCCATCATGTGCTCTCAAGGAAAGAATGGCTAAGGTCGAAGGAGATTTGGCCCATGAAGCAACAAGGTTATTATCATCATTATAATTGGTGCATTAAAGTTTATGATGTGGTCCAGAGTGACCACATCATTAAGAGCTGAGGCTATAGGTTCATGCACCATTAAAGAGACTGGCTGGGTTGATAGAAGGTCAGGAAGCCCATTCCCTGTCATTTTCTGTGTGATGTACACAGTTATTGTGTCATTTTAAAGTCCCCCTAGTCACTTACCTCTAGTAATCCAGTAGTTAATATTAAGGAATCATCCTTTTGGCTGCCCAAATTTCTTGCCCAGAGCTTTTTTGCTTTCCCTTTGTTTTTAGGAGATGGAGAACACAGGATATATGCCTTAATTGCCATATTTAAAAATTGTCACCAAATCACCTCTTTCCCCTCAGCAGGAAGAAGGGAAGAAGAAAGCATAGCCCTGGGCCAATATATCTGACTCTCTCCTTGAAACCTCTAGTTGGATGACACAAAGCACCTCAAACTCCACATGACTGGTAGACATGTACTAGTCCTAAAAGCTATTCACATGTCATCTCTCCTTGCCTTCCTTTACCTATAGAATTAAGAAAGCTAAAATACTGGTTTTCCAATCTTTCATTTAGCTACAGGTGGCCATAAAACTTAGTTCAAGCCAATATGATGTAGGCCAAGTTCCTGGGTCCCTTCCCAAATAAAAAAGAAAGTGTTTGTTAGAATAAAGCTTTTCACCTCTTGGACCTTCATCCTATTTTCTACTTGGGATGCATTTATGAGGGCAGGGTCATAGCAGCCATCTTGATGCATAAGGAAGTAAACAAAAGGGTGAAAGTCTACACACCAAGGTAGGTAGACCAGAAAGCTGAAAAGAGCCTGTACCAATCCCTGTATTGTTGAGCTGCCTTACAAAATCTAGACAACCTTAGACTTCCTATCTTATGAATCACACACATACCTGTTTCAGCCACTCCAGTAGGTCTTTCTGTTTTTCTGCAGCTGCTCAATAATATTAAGACAGAGACTGAATTCATGAAACTCTCTCTTACCTGGTCCCTCTTCCAGTGTCCTTATGCCAGTAAATGACACCTCCATCCTTCCAAACATATCGGTCAGAAATATAGGTGTTATCTTTGACACTGATCCTTCCTTTGTGTTCATATCCAATCCATCACTGCCTAAATGTCCATTCCCTAATCGCCATCTTAACTCCAAGTTCCAGATACCACTGTCTGTCATCAGAATGACTGCAACAGCCTCCTTGCTTGCCTCCCTATCCATGTCCTCAGTGTACCCAGTTTCCTTTTCAAAATATAAGTCCAATCATTTACACACACACACTTACATCTGCTTAAAAGCCTTCAATGGCAATCCATATGTTCTGTGATCATAAGCTAAATATTTAACATGGCTTAAAAGGCCCCTTGGGTGCTAATCCCCAGCCCTTCTCTCCAGCCTCAGCTTATGCTAGCCTTCCTCTGAGTTTCAGCAGCCATGAACTTCGTTTCTAAGGAAGCACTCTACTCCCTCCCTCCATAAACTCTTTGCACTGACTCTTTCCTCTAGCTGTAAAAGCTTTTTATTTTTTTTATTTTTTGCCCCTACCTTATGCTGTTTGGTTCCTGGAAAGTTCCTCTTCTTCATTCAGAAGATAGCCCTGGCATCTCAACTTCAGAGAATTCTTCCCTGACTCAACTCAGCAGTACAAGTTCCTTTGTTTAACACAGTCACAGAACCACCTTCTCTTTTTCAGAATCTCTAGTTGTAATTATGTATTCTTAGTGGGATTAGTTGTTTAATGGTAAGTCCAGGATCTCTGTTTGATTTTTTGTTTTGTCTTTGCATAATATTCTCCATGCCTAACATGACCAGCACATAGAAAGTGCTCAATAAATATTTGTTGTGCAAAGATTAAATAAAAGAAAGGAAAATAACCCATTCAATCAACTGTCCCTTAAATAATTGATGATTATCATTATACAATTATCCAACAAAATGAAACTAAATAATAATATGATTGAGGTAATACCAAAAGATATTGAGCTTTACTAGGCCAAAATATTTAATGAATCACTAAACTGTGCCCTCTGCTAATATTTATTTCAGGCCCCACTTTCTCTAAGGCATGGATGGACATGGTTAGGCAGTGGCATGGTTGGACAATTGAGGCCAAGCTTTGATTATGGGGACCCTGACTAGGATTTAATCCAGATTTGCAGCCTGTGTTGGGAACATGATAGACCTAGAGAGAGAAGCTGTGGGGAGACGCCCTTCTCCTTTATCCCAAATAACCTTCTATCTGAAACATCCCTAATAGGTACTTCCTGAACATGGGGTGTTGGTGCTGGATCAGGCCACTGGCTGACAAAGAGGCTGTGTGGGAACTTGCCCTCACAGTTCAGACCCTCCTAACCAGATGACATAGAAAAATGGCAAATGGGAAAATTAAAACGAATGAAAAGAATTGGCAGGAAAGGTGAGAGGCTGTTTCAATTTAGAGGGTGTCAGTTTTGAAAAGATCAAGTTCTTCCTCAAGAAGAAAGTGTTCTTCCCTTCTTAACAGTTCTCTCAGTCATTGAATCACCAGGATTTCTCTATTCCCACCTTTACATCTAAATTATGTGATACAGGGGCCAGCCGAGCGGCGCGTTGGTTAAGAGCTGGCTTGGGACGCCAGCTCTGAGCAGCAGGGCCCCGGTTCGGATCCCACATGGGGGCCAGTGACGCTGCTCTCTGCAGCTAGTATGGTGAGCCGCAGCTTGACCTGGAGCTGGGCTGCCATGAGTCACCGGCGACGGCGTAGGCTGCAGCCCCTGCTACAGTGAGCTGCCAAGAGCCACCGTGAGCAGCCGTCCAAAGGCTCGCAACCGATCTGCCTCACCCGGGAAGAGCACAATGATGGTGCCAACTTGGGCCAGTGAGGCAACGTCCTCCACAGCTGGACTGAAGAGCAAAACGACAACAACTTGTCTGTTCCCCTTCCCCCAATTCCCCAGCGCTGTTCCCCTTGCCCACTTCCCCAATAAAATCTTTAAAAAATAAAAAAATAGGGCCGCTGAGTGGCTCAGTTAGTTAAGAGCTCGCTCAAGAGTTTGAGCTCTGATCAACAGCAGTTCCATTCCCAGCCCGAGCTGAGCAGCTGCTGAGCTGCCAACAGGTGGCAGGATGGCTCAGCTTAAAAATAAATAAATAAATAATAAATCATGTGATACAATCAAAGAAAGCTGGGAGTGGGGAGAGAGGTTGTGTTTTGTGGGAGATAAACGGGTGCTTGTGAGGTGGAGGCATCTTACAACCTAGAATCTGAGCAAGGATCTTTGTCTAGTGACCTATAAAAATCAGAATGGAGTGAAGAAAAATAGGGTGGGGCCGGCCGAGTGGCGCGATGGTTAAGAACTCGCTTGGGATGCCAGAGGGCCCCGGTTCGGATCCCACATATGAGGGCCAGTGACACTGCCCTCTACAGCTAAGATGCTGAACAACGGCTCAACCTGGAGCTGGGCTGCTGTGAGTCGCCGGGGACGGCGTGGGCTGCAGTCCCTGTGGCAGTGGGTTGCCATGGGTGGCCAGCAGCCAGCGTGAGCGGCCAGCAGCCGCAGTGAGCGGCCGTCCAGAAGCCGGCGACTGATCTGCCTCACCCGGGAAGAGCACAATGATGGTGCCAACTTGGGCCAGTGAAGCAACGTCCTCCACAGCTAGACTGAAGAACAAAACGACAGCAACTTGTCTGTTCCCCTTCCCCCAATTCCCCAGCACTGTTCCCATCCCCCCAATTCACCAATAAAAATCTTTAAAAAAAAAGAAAAATAGGGTGAATAACATGTGACATTTTCCTCCACTTCCACCCAAACCCACTGAACTCCATTTTGTTCTATTCCTTGTAAGAGCAAAAATGTAGGGGTCAGAAGCAGTGGATTCAAGCTTCCAATCTGCAATGTCCAAGATTTGTGATGGAAGTAGGCCATTTAACCTCTCTGATTCACACTGTTTTCATTGGTGAATAGTAGACAGAACCTAACTGGTAAATATAGATGGAACCCAATGCAGAATTGTGCTAAGAATCAATGAGATCATGTATATGGAAGCCACTTATGCACTGCAAAACTTGTATCCACATTAGCTAATTTAATTGGACTTCTCATTCCCCAGGCTCTCTTTAATATATTTAGGCACCATGGATAATATATGTGTTTATTCACCTCTAACGAAGGAAGATTATTCTCCCAAGGGCCACACCTTAAGCACTGGCCAGCGTGTCTGAAACTCCATACCCTCTCTGTTGTCTCTGCCCTCTTTCAGATGACATTCCCTCAAACCCCTTTTGGAGATGCCCTTCCCTAACTGTAATAATGGAGTATTGGGGTACAAGCAAATGTAGGCTAAGCCCAGAAATAAATTGTAGGTTCTGCTCATGGGCAGTAACTACTTTTGATATGACCTCCAGGAGCTTTCACACAAAGCCAAGTATGGCTGGGAGAGTCGTATTACTGGCCTATGAGAAAGGGGACAGGACAATGTGTGTGCAGATCTGTGTCTGAGGATCAAATCCCAGTGAAGGATGTGGTCCCTGCAGCTGTAATATAACACTCCATGTAAACACAGCTCCCAGTGCCCCTGAAACCGGCCCCAAATCCTCAACAACAACAATTCATGGATTGTGTTCAGAGTGGCCACATTTCTCTATAACGTGATTTTAAAAGCTTGACCCTACAGTGATGAGTGTGTGTGTTGTATGTGTAAGAGAATACTTGCAGTTTGTCAAGCAAATTGATTGACATTAGTTATCTTTTACAAAGTATTCAGCTTGCCACTTTGGAGAAAGGACCATAACAGTTTAATTATTGGAGAGCCCTGCTGAATAAATTGTAAAGGAACAGTGGAGGTGCAGATAGATTGTGTTTTCATTATTCAAGTGCCACAAATCGCATATGTCAATGCACAGAAATTGCACTATTTGATCATCTGTTTTGATTAATAAGACTCCTAATTCCAAGGTGTGGGAGGGGGAGGATATTTCCTGACCTCACCATTTCCCATTCCAAAATGAACTTTGAGATTGAGGTTGAAAGGCGAAACAATATCATACTGTTGGTTAGTGATCATCACTAACTTGAAAAAGGATCCCAGAATCCACTCATGAGAGAACTCTGAAGCACCCAAGCTCCATTGAAATATACCAATAATTAGAATACAATAACCCTTGGACTCTTCAAAGTGCTAGAATGGATGTAGAGAAGAGTTAACCCAATCACCTCTTTTTATAGGTAAAGAATCTGAGACCCAGAGTGAGGGCATACAGCAAGCTAGTGGCAATGCTGAATCTTAAAGCCTTATTTCCAAATATGACTACATTGGGGGTTAGGATATCAACATATGAATTTGGAGGTAGGGGGGACACATAATTCAGCCCACAGCACTGTCCTTACCTGCTATTTAAGAATCTGGTTTTATAACCCTTGAACTCCAACTAGGCATTTAAAGAACATCAAATTATACTAAGAATATCCTTTATTGTTTTCAAATTCAGCCAGAGCAGGACAAATGCTACAACATCTATTCTTTTAAAACAGGCAAAGTTTCACTTAACTGAATACATCTAACCCTAATTTACTATGTCTAAGTAAAGTGAGTCTTGAGCATCTGTTTTTTTGTGAATAAGGAAAACAAACAATTCAGTGTATCACTTCTTAATAATAATAACGTCTGGATAAATAGCAACTATTGTACATATTGATGTACTATTAAATTTGTTAAAGTGAGAGTCAACCCACATTGTTTTCACTGACTACCAGGCTGCCAATTAAATAGTGACTGGCCAGGGAGCTGAGTCTCGTAGAGAAGGGGCCAGGCAACCTCATTACCGCTACGGTTAATTTAATCAGTTACTTTTGCTAAGTGCCTGTGACTCACTCTTGAAATTTAAAACACAAACACAAAGCATGAGTAGAAGCATTTCCCAAGTGTGCGGAATTCCTTATGCTTTTCTCTGCCCACCCATTTCCCCTCACCTGAGTTACCTACCTGCAAAACATTCCTACCTCCTGGCAACCAGTCTCATTTTATGAGACGTAAGCTTCGGAACCTCAAAAACAGGAATAACAAGATGTGCCCTGTTTTGTATACTTACAAATGTGGTATTTGTGTGCTATAGGAAGAGTACTTTGACCCAAGAACTGGAATGTGTGTTCATGTTTAAAGCTTTGCAAAAGAAAGAAGAAGAAAAAACGTTTATCTCTAACGTAAGAAACAATCTGTTCTGCAGCTGGTGGTATTCGGAGACGGGCAACATGGAAGTAGCTTTGTTTGTGCTCAGAGGTGTGTGGGACTCTGCAACCAACCCAGCTGGAAGCACTTGGTATGGGATCTGAACCAGAGTCTGAGAGGAGGGCAAACCGCTCCCTCCTCTTTATCAAACCCCAGGAGAACTTCTCCCACAAACTATGGATTCTCTGACAAATGACTGAAATATATACGCTCTTCTAACAGGCCTCGAGGAAAACAAAACATGACCATAATTTTAAGTGAGAGGCCAGAAAAAGAAATGTGAGTGTGCCAGCCAGCATTACAATGATGACCTTCTTACTTAGTATTTGTGGAGCCCAAGGCCTATCCTGACTTTTCAGCAATTAAACGGTGATGCTCACAGTGGGGCTGCAGGCCCAGGTGTAGATAACTATGTCTAGCAGGTATAGACATGATGAAACATAACAGTATTTATTGGTCAGTAACCATCCTAATGGCTATTTCACAAACTTAAATTAGAATGTAATATTTTGAAGTTGTATCCTGAAATAAGACCTTTCATCAAAATCAATTGCAGATTCAAGATGAAACAATAAAAGGACTAGAAGAAAATGTGGGCAAGTACTATATGAAATAAGGATTGTGTTGTTTCTAAGTGTGATACCAATGATAGAAATCACAACAGGAATCAATTTGACTGCCTAAAAACTAAAAGCAATCAAACAAATAAAAAAAATACCAGTAACAGCAACAAACATCACTAACATAAAAAAGCACATCAATAAAATTGAAGGCCTACAACCAACAGAGAAAAAAATTGACAATGTAGAAAAAAGACAAAGTGTAAGTATATTTAATGTACACGAAGCCATTAAAAATCCATAAATACCCTGGTGTGATTCTGTCCTGCACAACTATTCTTTGGGACAGTAGTTGTGTATCTCTGTCTGCCTTCTCTCCCACTCAAGTGCATCCCACCACCCCATGGACAATTTCATGGAGATGGACATGATCCCCCTGAGGCCCCCAAACTATCTTTTTAGTTGTGAACTGAAGGCAGACAAAGATTATCACTTTAAGGTGGGTAATGATAAAAATAAGCACCAGTTATCTTTAAGAATCGTCAGTTTAGGGGCTGGTGCAAATGGCAAATTACAGACTGTTGAAGCAGGTGCAATGAATTATGAAGGCAATCCAATTCAAAGAACACTGGCAACTTTGAAACTACCCGTACAGCCAATGGCTTCACTCAGTGGCTTTGAAATAACACCACCTGTGGCTTACAGTTGAAGGGTAGTTCAGTGCCTGTGCATATTAATGGACAGAACTTAGAGGAAGGTGCAGTCAGAAGGTGAAGAAGAGGTAAAACTCCTAAGTATATCTGGAAAGCTTCCACAGAAAAAAGTCAAACTTGCTGCTAAAGATAATGATGAAGAAGAAGAAGAAGAAGAAGAAGAAGAAGAAGAAGAAGAAGAAGAAGAAAGAGGAGGAGGAGGAGGAGGAGGAGAAGGAGGAGGAGAAAAAGCTCCAATAAAGAAATCTATATGAGATACTCCAGCCAAAAAATTCACATAAATCAAACCAGAATGGAAAAGACTCAAACCATCAACACCTTAAAAAAAGAAAGATAAAAACCCCTAAAACTAAACACCAAAAGGACCTAGTTGTGTAGAAGACCTTGAAGCAAAAATGAAAGCAAGTATAGAAAAAGGTATTGTCTTCCCAAAGTCCATCAATTACATGAAGAATTGCTTCCAGATGACTGATCATGTGGCTGTCTAAGATCTCTGGCAGTGGAGGAAGTTTCTTTTAAGAAAATAGCTTAAACAGTTTGTTAAAATTTTCCATCTTATTTCATTTCTGTAACAGTTGATATCTGGCTGTCCTTTATGTAATGCAGAGTGAGAACATTCCCTACCTTGTCTGATAAATGCTGTCCAGGTTCCATTGCCAAGAATGTGTTGCACAAAATGCCTGTTTAGTTTTCAAAGATGGAACTCCGCCCTTTGCTTGATTTTAAGTATGTATAGAATGTTATGATAGGACATAGTCACAGCAGTGGCCAGACAAACAGAAATGAAGAGGAGACGAAAATATGCATGTGAAATAAACTCAGTACTTTAAAAAAGTTTTAAAAAATCAATGAGAAAACAATGAGGACCTCAATAGAAAAAATAACAATCAAAGGACATGATCAGATAATTTACAAACACAGAATCCCAAATATTGGGTTTTTTTTTAAAGTATAATGTCCTTAGTAATCAAAGATATTGAAAATATAGATATACATAATTTTTCTAAAAAATAATGGAATTCATTTTTGAAAGGACATGGGGAACCCTATAAACTTAGGTGGGAATGACAATTTTTTTCCAGGTTGATAATTTGTCAATAGGAATCAAAAGTCTTAAAATCTACATTTCATTTGACATTGGAATTCTGAATGTAACCTAAGAAATAATTGTAGATAAGCACAAAAATAAAGTTACAACATCCATCACAGGGTTCTTCATAAAAGGGAAATAATATTGGGTAAATCAATTAAAGAACATCTGTATAATAGAATACCAGGCAATGATTTAAAATCACCTTGGAAAGGTGTTCGTGAACTATTAAATTTTAAAGTAAGTTACTACATAATATGATCTTCTATTTATACACATTAAATATATTATGTATATATAAATGATACTTACTCATAGAAAAAGCCTAAGAGGATATAAACTAAAATGTCAGTGGTATCTACAATGAGATCATGGATAATATTTATTTCGTTCTTTTTCCTTTTCTATAGTTTCTAAATTTTCTTCAGATAACATGTAACTTTTTATAACAATGAAAATGTTTTAAAATGGAATTTTACAAGCATAAAGGAAAAGTCAACAGTGCAACAAGCTTATGTTTCTCCCACCAAACTAAATGGCTTTCATTTACTGCTTCCAAAGATCAGGCTGCCTCTCTCTCCCTGATCTGTGTCTAACTCTGTGATAATTTCCTTCACATCATGAAAAAATTATCCGAAACCCCAAGCTCACTCATTCAATTAACTCCCTACCTCTTCCTTACTCAATATTCAATTAACATTGAATCACTTTAAGTCTTGCTATTTTAAAACCCACTCTGGCTAATCTGTTTTTTTAAACAGCCAGCTCTTCTTTTTACTTCTGAGCTTTCGAACATCTGAAGACAAGACGGTGTTTGTAAACAAGGCCCTCCACTTTCTATACAATGATCATGTACCCTGCAGTGTATATTCTCTAGAGTTCCATGTAAAGCAACATGAGAGGCTCCCAACCTATAGTACGTGGCATGCCAATAATTGCAGAGCATGGCCTGGTATGACATGTAAATACCTGATGCGGGTCAAGGCAAAAATCTTTTTAAAACTGCATCACTCCACACAGTTGTGTAGGAAGCACACTGCACCCAGGTTGTGCTGTATGGGGCTCTGGCTCCTGTCTGCAGTGACTTTGGACAAGTAATTTAATTGCTCTGAGCATTACTTATGTCATTTCTAAACCTATGGCATCATTTCTAAGATGACCTCTAAACTGATGGAAATTCAGGTCCTTTTCAACCTAAATTGTGTTACTCTAACATGTCCTTCAACTCTATGTAACCAGTCAATCCCCCTTAAAGTAGCTCATAGCACAGTATCACTACAAATACATTTCTTTTCATTACTGTGTGAGCTGAAGATATTTAGCCTAACTCACAAACTGTTTCAACATTCTTTCTATCTTATGATAATATATTCTTTTGGTCATTTTCCTCTGGCTTCTTCATCCTTCATTTTCTCCTCTATTCCATCCATCTTCCCACATTGATTCAGGCTCCATGTGAGTCACTTATTTATCTCTGCAGACTGGGGATAAGCCCTTTATTTCTTTAACATGAGGCAAGTTAGTAATTTGAAATGCTTTGATTTATTACAACTATTACATATGTTGTTATTTCAAGGCAAAAAGAAAGGCAGTCAGAAAACAGAAGAGCAAGAATGATGAGATATCACCTAGGTGACCCACAAATGGGACTACCTTCCTGTAAAATTTGCAAGTTGAAGCAAAGACAATCTCCCTGATCCCATGATCAAGACAAAAGAGAGCAACACTAACTCTGAATGCTGGTAAGGGTGTGGATCTCTCTATCTATCTCTTTATATATCTCTATATATCTCGTATACTACCGGTGGGGATGTACAAGGGCACAGCCACTCTGGAAAATAAAACTCAACTTGCACTTACCGTAAGGCCCACCAATTCCATTCTTGGGCACTTATGCCAGAGAAATGGAAACGCATATTCACACAGAAACCTGTATACAGATGTTCATAGCAGCTTTGCCCTCAATGTCCCGAAACAGGCACCAACTGAAATATCCTTCACTGGGTGAATAGTTAAAGAAACTGTGATACATCCAAACTATGAAATACTATTCTACAATAAAAAGGAACTAACTATTGATACACACAACTTGGGTGGATCTGAAGGAAGATACACTTAATAAAAATAAATAATCTCAAAAGGTTACACCTCTATGATTCCATTTACACAACATTCTTGAAATGACAAAATTACAGAGATGGAAAACAGATGAATGCTTTCCAGGGTTGGTGGGGCTGGGGGAGAAGGAAGTGGCGGTGGCTATAAAGGGTAACACAAGGGAACCTTGCAAAGGAGCTGTCTTATATCTTCAAAGTGGTAGTGGCCACACAAATCTATGCAGGTGATGAAAAATTACATTGAACTAAATATACACAAGTGAATGCATGTGAAACTAGTGAAATCCAGATAAGATCACTGGATTGTGTCAAGATCATAAACATCAATTTCCTGGTTGTGATACTGCACTATAATTATGCAAGATGTTGAGAGGAGAGAGAGATGAATGCTAACAGCACATATATGGACAATAAAGAGCTAGAATCAACTTCTCATATTGAATACTTCCTGTAAAGCTTTCTTATCAAATGGAAATGCAAATCTCTCCTAGAGTCCACATTCCCCGAAATTTTAAATTATTTCTAACTTTAGGTGTTCTATTTTGCGGTGGTTGTCATGGTGATGTTTAAAGAAAAGAACTGTAAAGTGCTATACAAAGATCCTGTTTTCTCAAGTAGCTAGAATAGTATTCCCTTAGTGTAGCATATGCCATTGGCACCCCAGCTACATGGCTTGGCCTATCTCAGAGGTCACCTACCTCAGAAATGCTAGGGAATTGACACTTCATGAGTAACCCTCAAATGATAAAGGACAAGAGTTAGTGCCTAATGCCCCATCTTCTTCTTCAGCAGTGGGATGAACCCGAGGTATAATCTACACCATCCCTCAAAGGATCCCCAACAGGATTGAACCTCAGTTGCCCACAGCTGTAATATGCTCATGATCACAACTTTTATTGGCTCCTCCTTCTTTCCTGCCTCCCTCTTCCTCTCCCTCCCAAATAAACCACTTGGACACAACTCCTTGTCTCAGGATCTGCTTTTGGAAGGACCCAAATTCAGATGCTCACACTAAGACTGCAGGTTCCAGGGTCTGTTCTCAAACAACTGGATTTTACTTTGCCTTATCAACACCAGACTCAAAAAGAGACTGCTACAAACGCCATAAAGATGTAACAACATACCATTTGTTTATTTGAGACTGATGACAATGCCCTCAGGTAAAGACAGTCTTGGACATTTCTGAATCATCTCTCCTATTTGCCTGGTAACAAATATGGACACTGGCCATTAGGTTGTTCATTTAACAATTAGCTATAAAGCCTTTTTCATACAGGGTACATTTGCTGAAACAAACCTGCTTTCAGGGCACACGTCTTTAGAATCTGCAATGCTTGTGTTCTAGGTTCTAGAAGAAGAATATCCTGGACCCACAAACCCTGCAGTCCCATCAAAAGAGCTGAGGTGTTGACCAGTTTCTAAGAACTCACTTAAGTGACAAGAAAGTCAACTTACAGCAAACTCTGGTGTGAAAAATGAAGAAAGTGAAAGGTTGCTTTGAAATCCTGAAAATCATGCTAAATATAACTCACCTAAACTAATAACCAGCTATAGTCCTGTTAATTAATGTCTTGACTTAGTCTTGTCTGAATCTTGGCTGGTATCAAGGCTACCTTCCACTCATACCATTTTCAATGGTTCTTCTCCTACAAATATGTTTATGTCTCTGTGTCTAATTAAATAGGCAAATATCTTAAATATATTTATCAAGACTTGGAGATAGAATAGCTGAAAGGAAAATGGACTGGGAGTCTGCGTATTTAGAACCCAGCTCTGCCTGTACCTGGAAAGTATAATGTCCTTAGTAATCAAAGATATTGAAAATATAGATATACATAATTTTTCTAAAAAATAATGGAATTCATTTTTGAAAGGACATGGGGAACCCTATAAACTTAGGTGGGAATGACAATTTTTTTCCAGGTTGATAATTTGTCAATAGGAATCAAAAGTCTTAAAATCTACATTTCATTTGACATTGGAATTCTGAATGTAACCTAAGAAATAATTGTAGATAAGCACAAAAATAAAGTTACAACATCCATCACAGGGTTCTTCATAAAAGGGAAATAATATTGGGTAAATCAATTAAAGAACATCTGTATAATAGAATACCAGGCAATGATTTAAAATCACCTTGGAAAGGTGTTCGTGAACTATTAAATTTTAAAGTAAGTTACTACATAATATGATCTTCTATTTATACACATTAAATATATTATGTATATATAAATGATACTTACTCATAGAAAAAGCCTAAGAGGATATAAACTAAAATGTCAGTGGTATCTACAATGAGATCATGGATAATATTTATTTCGTTCTTTTTCCTTTTCTATAGTTTCTAAATTTTCTTCAGATAACATGTAACTTTTTATAACAATGAAAATGTTTTAAAATGGAATTTTACAAGCATAAAGGAAAAGTCAACAGTGCAACAAGCTTATGTTTCTCCCACCAAACTAAATGGCTTTCATTTACTGCTTCCAAAGATCAGGCTGCCTCTCTCTCCCTGATCTGTGTCTAACTCTGTGATAATTTCCTTCACATCATGAAAAAATTATCCGAAACCCCAAGCTCACTCATTCAATTAACTCCCTACCTCTTCCTTACTCAATATTCAATTAACATTGAATCACTTTAAGTCTTGCTATTTTAAAACCCACTCTGGCTAATCTGTTTTTTTAAACAGCCAGCTCTTCTTTTTACTTCTGAGCTTTCGAACATCTGAAGACAAGACGGTGTTTGTAAACAAGGCCCTCCACTTTCTATACAATGATCATGTACCCTGCAGTGTATATTCTCTAGAGTTCCATGTAAAGCAACATGAGAGGCTCCCAACCTATAGTACGTGGCATGCCAATAATTGCAGAGCATGGCCTGGTATGACATGTAAATACCTGATGCGGGTCAAGGCAAAAATCTTTTTAAAACTGCATCACTCCACACAGTTGTGTAGGAAGCACACTGCACCCAGGTTGTGCTGTATGGGGCTCTGGCTCCTGTCTGCAGTGACTTTGGACAAGTAATTTAATTGCTCTGAGCATTACTTATGTCATTTCTAAACCTATGGCATCATTTCTAAGATGACCTCTAAACTGATGGAAATTCAGGTCCTTTTCAACCTAAATTGTGTTACTCTAACATGTCCTTCAACTCTATGTAACCAGTCAATCCCCCTTAAAGTAGCTCATAGCACAGTATCACTACAAATACATTTCTTTTCATTACTGTGTGAGCTGAAGATATTTAGCCTAACTCACAAACTGTTTCAACATTCTTTCTATCTTATGATAATATATTCTTTTGGTCATTTTCCTCTGGCTTCTTCATCCTTCATTTTCTCCTCTATTCCATCCATCTTCCCACATTGATTCAGGCTCCATGTGAGTCACTTATTTATCTCTGCAGACTGGGGATAAGCCCTTTATTTCTTTAACATGAGGCAAGTTAGTAATTTGAAATGCTTTGATTTATTACAACTATTACATATGTTGTTATTTCAAGGCAAAAAGAAAGGCAGTCAGAAAACAGAAGAGCAAGAATGATGAGATATCACCTAGGTGACCCACAAATGGGACTACCTTCCTGTAAAATTTGCAAGTTGAAGCAAAGACAATCTCCCTGATCCCATGATCAAGACAAAAGAGAGCAACACTAACTCTGAATGCTGGTAAGGGTGTGGATCTCTCTATCTATCTCTTTATATANAAAGTATAATGTCCTTAGTAATCAAAGATATTGAAAATATAGATATACATAATTTTTCTAAAAAATAATGGAATTCATTTTTGAAAGGACATGGGGAACCCTATAAACTTAGGTGGGAATGACAATTTTTTTCCAGGTTGATAATTTGTCAATAGGAATCAAAAGTCTTAAAATCTACATTTCATTTGACATTGGAATTCTGAATGTAACCTAAGAAATAATTGTAGATAAGCACAAAAATAAAGTTACAACATCCATCACAGGGTTCTTCATAAAAGGGAAATAATATTGGGTAAATCAATTAAAGAACATCTGTATAATAGAATACCAGGCAATGATTTAAAATCACCTTGGAAAGGTGTTCGTGAACTATTAAATTTTAAAGTAAGTTACTACATAATATGATCTTCTATTTATACACATTAAATATATTATGTATATATAAATGATACTTACTCATAGAAAAAGCCTAAGAGGATATAAACTAAAATGTCAGTGGTATCTACAATGAGATCATGGATAATATTTATTTCGTTCTTTTTCCTTTTCTATAGTTTCTAAATTTTCTTCAGATAACATGTAACTTTTTATAACAATGAAAATGTTTTAAAATGGAATTTTACAAGCATAAAGGAAAAGTCAACAGTGCAACAAGCTTATGTTTCTCCCACCAAACTAAATGGCTTTCATTTACTGCTTCCAAAGATCAGGCTGCCTCTCTCTCCCTGATCTGTGTCTAACTCTGTGATAATTTCCTTCACATCATGAAAAAATTATCCGAAACCCCAAGCTCACTCATTCAATTAACTCCCTACCTCTTCCTTACTCAATATTCAATTAACATTGAATCACTTTAAGTCTTGCTATTTTAAAACCCACTCTGGCTAATCTGTTTTTTTAAACAGCCAGCTCTTCTTTTTACTTCTGAGCTTTCGAACATCTGAAGACAAGACGGTGTTTGTAAACAAGGCCCTCCACTTTCTATACAATGATCATGTACCCTGCAGTGTATATTCTCTAGAGTTCCATGTAAAGCAACATGAGAGGCTCCCAACCTATAGTACGTGGCATGCCAATAATTGCAGAGCATGGCCTGGTATGACATGTAAATACCTGATGCGGGTCAAGGCAAAAATCTTTTTAAAACTGCATCACTCCACACAGTTGTGTAGGAAGCACACTGCACCCAGGTTGTGCTGTATGGGGCTCTGGCTCCTGTCTGCAGTGACTTTGGACAAGTAATTTAATTGCTCTGAGCATTACTTATGTCATTTCTAAACCTATGGCATCATTTCTAAGATGACCTCTAAACTGATGGAAATTCAGGTCCTTTTCAACCTAAATTGTGTTACTCTAACATGTCCTTCAACTCTATGTAACCAGTCAATCCCCCTTAAAGTAGCTCATAGCACAGTATCACTACAAATACATTTCTTTTCATTACTGTGTGAGCTGAAGATATTTAGCCTAACTCACAAACTGTTTCAACATTCTTTCTATCTTATGATAATATATTCTTTTGGTCATTTTCCTCTGGCTTCTTCATCCTTCATTTTCTCCTCTATTCCATCCATCTTCCCACATTGATTCAGGCTCCATGTGAGTCACTTATTTATCTCTGCAGACTGGGGATAAGCCCTTTATTTCTTTAACATGAGGCAAGTTAGTAATTTGAAATGCTTTGATTTATTACAACTATTACATATGTTGTTATTTCAAGGCAAAAAGAAAGGCAGTCAGAAAACAGAAGAGCAAGAATGATGAGATATCACCTAGGTGACCCACAAATGGGACTACCTTCCTGTAAAATTTGCAAGTTGAAGCAAAGACAATCTCCCTGATCCCATGATCAAGACAAAAGAGAGCAACACTAACTCTGAATGCTGGTAAGGGTGTGGATCTCTCTATCTATCTCTTTATATACCTCTATATATCTCGTATACTACCGGTGGGGATGTACAAGGGCACAGCCACTCTGGAAAATAAAACTCAACTTGCACTTACCGTAAGGCCCACCAATTCCATTCTTGGGCACTTATGCCAGAGAAATGGAAACGCATATTCACACAGAAACCTGTATACAGATGTTCATAGCAGCTTTGCCCTCAATGTCCCGAAACAGGCACCAACTGAAATATCCTTCACTGGGTGAATAGTTAAAGAAACTGTGATACATCCAAACTATGAAATACTATTCTACAATAAAAAGGAACTAACTATTGATACACACAACTTGGGTGGATCTGAAGGAAGATACACTTAATAAAAATAAATAATCTCAAAAGGTTACACCTCTATGATTCCATTTACACAACATTCTTGAAATGACAAAATTACAGAGATGGAAAACAGATGAATGCTTTCCAGGGTTGGTGGGGCTGGGGGAGAAGGAAGTGGCGGTGGCTATAAAGGGTAACACAAGGGAACCTTGCAAAGGAGCTGTCTTATATCTTCAAAGTGGTAGTGGCCACACAAATCTATGCAGGTGATGAAAAATTACATTGAACTAAATATACACAAGTGAATGCATGTGAAACTAGTGAAATCCAGATAAGATCACTGGATTGTGTCAAGATCATAAACATCAATTTCCTGGTTGTGATACTGCACTATAATTATGCAAGATGTTGAGAGGAGAGAGAGATGAATGCTAACAGCACATATATGGACAATAAAGAGCTAGAATCAACTTCTCATATTGAATACTTCCTGTAAAGCTTTCTTATCAAATGGAAATGCAAATCTCTCCTAGAGTCCACATTCCCCGAAATTTTAAATTATTTCTAACTTTAGGTGTTCTATTTTGCGGTGGTTGTCATGGTGATGTTTAAAGAAAAGAACTGTAAAGTGCTATACAAAGATCCTGTTTTCTCAAGTAGCTAGAATAGTATTCCCTTAGTGTAGCATATGCCATTGGCACCCCAGCTACATGGCTTGGCCTATCTCAGAGGTCACCTACCTCAGAAATGCTAGGGAATTGACACTTCATGAGTAACCCTCAAATGATAAAGGACAAGAGTTAGTGCCTAATGCCCCATCTTCTTCTTCAGCAGTGGGATGAACCCGAGGTATAATCTACACCATCCCTCAAAGGATCCCCAACAGGATTGAACCTCAGTTGCCCACAGCTGTAATATGCTCATGATCACAACTTTTATTGGCTCCTCCTTCTTTCCTGCCTCCCTCTTCCTCTCCCTCCCAAATAAACCACTTGGACACAACTCCTTGTCTCAGGATCTGCTTTTGGAAGGACCCAAATTCAGATGCTCACACTAAGACTGCAGGTTCCAGGGTCTGTTCTCAAACAACTGGATTTTACTTTGCCTTATCAACACCAGACTCAAAAAGAGACTGCTACAAACGCCATAAAGATGTAACAACATACCATTTGTTTATTTGAGACTGATGACAATGCCCTCAGGTAAAGACAGTCTTGGACATTTCTGAATCATCTCTCCTATTTGCCTGGTAACAAATATGGACACTGGCCATTAGGTTGTTCATTTAACAATTAGCTATAAAGCCTTTTTCATACAGGGTACATTTGCTGAAACAAACCTGCTTTCAGGGCACACGTCTTTAGAATCTGCAATGCTTGTGTTCTAGGTTCTAGAAGAAGAATATCCTGGACCCACAAACCCTGCAGTCCCATCAAAAGAGCTGAGGTGTTGACCAGTTTCTAAGAACTCACTTAAGTGACAAGAAAGTCAACTTACAGCAAACTCTGGTGTGAAAAATGAAGAAAGTGAAAGGTTGCTTTGAAATCCTGAAAATCATGCTAAATATAACTCATCTAAACTAATAACCAGCTATAGTCCTGTTAATTAATGTCTTGACTTAGTCTTGTCTGAATCTTGGCTGGTATCAAGGCTACCTTCCACTCATACCATTTTCAATGGTTCTTCTCCTACAAATATGTTTATGTCTCTGTGTCTAATTAAATAGGCAAATATCTTAAATATATTTATCAAGACTTGGAGATAGAATAGCTGAAAGGAAAATGGACTGGGAGTCTGCGTATTTAGAACCCAGCTCTGCCTGTACCTGGGGAGTAGGGGAGGGGATCTTTTGGCCACATCCCTTGGACTTCCTGGGTCTCGGTTTACTTATCAGGAAAATGAAGAGTTTGAGTGAAATGAGAAAGAAGTACCAAGCTCTGTTCCAGCTTGACAATTCTGTGATTCTAGGCAGTATTCTTGTTTAGCAGAAATGGGATCAAGAGATGTGCACTGATTTGTTTAACAATTACCGAGCATCCTCTATGTAGCAAGCAATGTGTAAGGGACACCAAAATGTCAATATGCATGAACAGATAGGCCTGCCCTAGACCCTGACACAGCTCAAATTCTCACTTCTATATCCCCTCCATGTTGGCTTCACTTGTTCCAGATTCAATGTCCCAGGAGCCAGTGTCCACTAGGCTAAGCTTAGGTCATGTGCTTGTCCCCAAGCTCTCCAACAAGACAGAGAAAGCCTCTGTCAACATCCATGGTGGCAGGCAACAGAGAATGGCAGTCGCCAGGAGTTGCCCATTTACCAAGAGGACACACAGTAGCAAATTGCCCCAACATGAGACCAGAGCACACAAAGGAAAGAGGGATTTGGATTCTAGATAACACATGTCTGCCACAGCTGCCTCCCTGAGCTGTCTGACACACAATGCAAATGTGCGAATGCGTATGTCCCTTTGGGGCGTAAAGGGGAACCATAGTTTTCATCCGGTTCTCTAATGATCTGCCTTATGCAGAATGAAATTGAGTCTAAGGGGCTCTCACATTAGCAGACAGATCGCTTTCCACTTCATTTCTCATCATGTTCTCACGTGAGACACAGCTATGAAGAAGCTACTCAAGAATCTGGAAGTATAGATTGAGATCACCTTTCTGGCTCTAACTGTCAGTATATTGTCACCACCATGTCCTCAAAGTGGCCAGCAGAGAAAATGTCTAGGATGATATTCAGGATAAGGGTGCCATTCGGTGCCGAGGTCATGGGATGCATGGGGAACCGCCCCAGTGTTTTGTGGCTGAACACCACTGGCTGTGCTGGCCCAAGTCGGCCATGGATTTGGCCTCCTCTGATTTAATAGCGTCAAGCTACCACAGGTCCTTACACTTAGCATGAGAAGTCCTCTGTTTCCACCGCTGCTTTATGCTCCATCTACTCTCTCACTACCTAAATAATCAGCGTAATTGGGAAGCCACTATAAAAGAACCTTTGACATTTGTTCAACCCTCAAGCAATTAAACCTAAAATTGGTACAGAAATGCAAAGGACTTAGAATAGCCATAACAATTTGAAAAATGTGCCAAAAATGATCAAATTGTACTTTTTAACTATGTGTAGTTTATTTTATTTCAATTATACCTCTATAGAATTTTGGTTTTTAATGAGAGAAAACCCCATCTGAGTATCATGAACATCCCAAACATAGGCCTGTGCAAACACTTGGCCATGATATCAGCTATGACTATGTCCTTCCCCAACCCCACCCATCCCCAGAGGTAAGACTATCCTGTGTTTTTTGTGGTTTTTTGTTTGTTTTTTAGATTTTTTTTATTGGGGTATTGGGGGGAAGGGAACAGTGCTGGGGAATTGGGGGAAGAGAAACAGACAAGTTTCTGTCGTTTTGTTCTTCAGTCTAGTTGTGGAGGACGTTGCTTCACTGGCCCAAGTTGGCACCATCATTGCGCTCTTCCCGGGCGAGGCAGATCAGTCGCTGGCTTCTCCACGGTCACTCACTGCGGCTACTGGCCGCTCACGCTGGCTGCTGGCTACACACGGTAGCCCATGGCAACCCACTGCAGTAGGGGCTGCAGCTTACGCAGTCGCTGGCGACTCCCAGCAGCCCAGCTCCAGGATGAGCTGTTGTTCAGCATCTTAGCTGTGGAGGGCAGTGTCACTGGCCCCCATATGTGGGATCTGAACCGGGCCCTCTGGCGTTGCAAGCCAGTTCTTAACCATCACGACACCCGGCGGGCCCTATCCTGTGTTTTATGGTTATCATTCCTTTGCTGTTTTTAAAAAAACAGAATTCCCTTGCTGTTTACTATTTATGTAGCTTAATTCTGTCAGTTTTTGACCTTTATAGAAAGAAAGTCATGTTCAACATATTTTTCTGTGACTTGCTTTTCTTGTTTTACAGTTTGTTGGTAATAGTCATGCATGCAGGTGTGTGTAGTAGTAGTAGTAGTACATTCATTTTCACTGCTGTATAGTATTCCAAAAGGTTTTTATTCACTGTACTCTTAATGGATAGTTGTATTGTTTTACTGTTCAAATGTCACTGTTGTAGATGCATGCACAAGAATGTCTCTGGGTATATCACAGACTTCCAATCATAGCATATGTGCATCTTCCTCTTCACTAATATGTAATTACTTCCCAAGTATTTGTATTAATTGACCCTTTCACCAGGAGTGTATCAGTGACCTGGTTGCTTTACATCCTCAGTAAAACTTAACATGTCCAGGCTTTCTAAATGTTACCAATCTGACCATCACAAGCTGGTCTTTAACTCGCATTTCCAAAAATTATCTCTTTGTAGATTAGGCCTCCCTACCAGACGTTCCAATCCTGAAACGCAAGAAGCATGTCTAACTGAGCTTGGCAGCTCCAGCATGTAACACAGTGGTCAGCACACCGGGCCAATTAATGTTGGTGGAATGGATAAATGATGCTAGTTCACAGGCTCCCTGATCCCCAAGGCTCCAAAGTCACAGTGTGGAAGACGGAAGGGCAGTAGAGGGTTGGTTGAGCCCATCACTGGTCACATTAGATCTCACAGACCATGGTGGGGAGAGGCTACAGGGGAAGAGAAGCTCAGAGCTGGGGGGAAGGAATCCTGCCTTGTTTTGTATGTCTTGTCATTAAGTCCTCTGTCGCATACATTGGGACCTCATGTTAGAACAAGTGGGGTTGAGAGCAGAGAGAGAAATGATACTACCTCTGCTCCACAGAGTGATTTGCACCCAGGACCAAGAATAGGGACTGCAGGGTCCTCTGCCACCTTGACCAGTTTCCTAATGTCAGGGCAATTTATTTGCTCTCTGCCTGCATTTCCCAGGCAGAGACCAAAGGTGGGCCCCTCCCCAAGGGAGATTACTGTCCTGGATAGATGTTAAGTCCGTTGGGAGCCTGAGATCAGTCACCCAGCAATGCTGGTGCTGGGCAAAGCCCTTGTGGTGCCCGGCTGGGCTGCTGCTGTCATGCTGGGCTGCAGTGTTCGACTCCCACCACCTGCCTCTTTCCCCTCCATCCTCCCCATCCACTTAGTCCTTCTCAGCCACCAATGGCGCATTCCTGGCAGCTGCCTCTTTGTAGAAATCTGCACCAAAATTAAACCCATCAAACTGTCAGCCCCATTGCAGGGCTGCTCCTATGTCAGCCTATGTCATGACAACCGATGATAGAAATGCTGCTATTCAGGCTTCACAGGGAGCGTCTGTTTCCTTTTTTAAATCTCTTTAAAAAGAAGCCTGAGCAAGACGCCTGCTGTGTGGGGCAGTGCAAGATGCTAAGGTTCGCAGGCAGGCTCAGTACCTGCTGGAAGTGGCACTTCCTCTGGAATTTAGGAAGCTGGCAGGATTGAGGGGTGCAGGTTCCCAAAAGAACAGTCTTGGGAGGGAGGGAAAGAGAGAGGGACCAACAGGAGTCACATCTTCTCCTTCCTAGGATCCTCTTCTTAAATACCACCCAGCACACGCCTCTGTAAGTCCAATGTGGCTCTGGTTAAAACTCAGCCTGGCATTCCCAGAAAGGTAGAGGGGTGCCCATCAACTTAAGGGTCTTTGTCCCAAGGCAACTCCAAAGCTTCTGAAATACTGGAGATTCTCCCCTCCAAGCCTTCAGAGTGCACTGGCATTGGCCTTGGCATTGGCAGTTTGGAAAGGGCAGAGTGGAGCTGAGGATTTCTTATCCCTAACACAGACAGGCTCCCCTTGGACAGGACTGTGACTCAGGATTGCTCAGCAACATAAAACCATGGGGAGGAAACATTAGCTGAATCCCTGCTGCTTCCAGCTACCCTGGTCCCTGCCCGGGAATACACACACACATGCACACACACAAACAGCATATATACTTGTGAGAACTAAATGGCCCAAGGCACAGATGAAGCATATTCACATTCAGCAGCTGAGCATAGAAGTGGAAGGAATCTTAGCATCTATCTCTCCTTTTCCTTCAATTTAGGAAGGAGGAAACTAAAGCCCAGAGAAGTCAAGTGATGGTTCCAAAATTGCACAGCTTGTATCTGTCAATGGCCAAATGCTCAGCCAGGTCCAGGGGTTTCTGCAGACATAAGAAGAGACCAAAGAATAGCGATGTGATGTGGATGATAATAGCAGTAGTAGCTTTCACTTATTGAGCACTTATCATATGCCACACACTGTTCTAAGAGCCTCGTGTTAATTAACATATTTATCCCTCACAGAAACCCTGTGAGTAGATGACTGTCCTATTATCTGCATATTTACAGAGGAGCAACCGGAAGCACTGAGAGCTTAGACAACTTTCTCAAGTCCTAGAGCCTAAAATGTGAGAGTTAATTTGAACTCAGAAGTCCATCCCAAATCATGCTTCTAATCCTGTTGGTGCACTGGATGGAGGTCAAGAGATGAGCACTTCAGACCTGCTTTTACCACGGGCACGTCGGCTTACGCCAGTTGTCCATGATGACTTCCAAAGAGGGAAGTCATCCCATTCAGGGCCTGACTTTGTCATAGGTGTGTTAGCTTGGGCAAGTATGCAACAAGGGGTTCAGATGCCTAAACCCTGCTCATTCTAAAGATCTAAAGGCCCTCGGCCAGCTCCTGGGAGATAACCACTAATAAGAGTGCCTCTGCATACATGGGTCTTTAGGCCACACCAGTTTATCCTAACGATGTGATTTAATGGGGGCCTTGGGCCACACTTTGTCAGTTTGACCTCTGAGGGGCAGGCTGCATACCTACATGACTGACTCCCCAGTAAAAGTCCTGGACATCAAGACTCAGGTTAGTTCCCTGATTAGCAAAGCTGTGTAAATGCTGTTACCCCGTGTTGCTGGGTGAATTAAGCACTATCCATTAACTATACAGGGAGATGACAACTAAAAGTTCACACCTGGTTTTTCCTGGACTCTACCCTATGAGCCTTTTTCTTTTGCTGATTTTAATCTGTATCCTTTCAATGTGATAAAATGTAACCACGAATATAACAGTTTTCCTGAGTCTGTGAGTCTTTCTAGCCAATTATGGAGCTGGAATGTGGACTTAGCAACCCCTGACACACAAGTCAACTCACCCCTCTGGCCCTCAGTAGCTTCATATGTTAAATGAGGAAGTTGACCTACAGCTCTAGGTGATTTCCAAGGGTTCTTCTATTCTATCTTAAACCCTATTTCACAATTCCTTTTTTTTTTTTTCCTAACCCCACATGTCCTATTTGAAGTCACATCTGCACTAAGGATTTCTCTGCTGCTGGTCCCTGCTATTACCCCCAAACAAATGAAACTTTGTTGGCAGAGAAGGAAGTGTCAGGAGGTCTCCAAAAAAAGAGAAAGTGTTGCAAAACCTGCTGGTTAAGCCCCAGTACCCATTCTCACCTCCTTCCCTAGTAGTGGAACCCTGTTTTTGAAAGGTACCTAAGTATTTGGAATAAAGAATAAATTTCCCAGTTGGTTTGAACTTAATGTTTATGTCCTCCCAAAATTCATAAATTGAAACCCTGCCAATGTGATGGTATTAGGAGGTACAATCTTTGGAAATTAATTAGGATTCGACGAGGTGATAAAATGATTAGATGAGGTGATGAGAGTGGAGCTCTCATGAATAGAATGAGTACCTGTGCAAGAGTCATGAGAAAGCTTGCTTCCCTTCGCTGCTCTCCTCCACGTGAGGACACAACCAGAAGTTGACAGCCCAGAAGTGGGTCCTCACCAGAACTTGACCATGCTAGCACCATGATCTCAGATTTCCAGCTTCCAGAACTTCAAGAGATAGACTTCTGCTGTTTATAAGCCACCCAGTCTATGGTCTTTTGTTGTAGCAGCCTGATCTAATAAGACACCAGTCTTCCTTGCAGCTAGATGGCCATGTGACTAGATACTGACCAATAGTATGTGAGCAAAAGTGAAATGTGTGACTCCTGAGAGACGCCTTAAAAGTTGAGTGCACTTTCTTCTTATACCTCTCTCCTTCTTGTGCCTGGAATAGTCACAGATGGCAATGGTGGAGTCTGAATAGGTTTTTGTTTGTTTATTTTTTTGTCTATCAGGAGGAAGCCATGTGCTAAGGATGGCAGAACAGTTGAGATAGAAGGTGTCTGTTCCCTGGGGATCCCATGAAGCCCTCTGTCAGCCCTGAACTGTCTCCTCCATATTTCTTTCTCATGAGAAAAAAATAGCATCCATCTTGTTTTAAGCCATTATTATTTTGGATTTTCTACCACATGCAGCTGAGCCTTTCCTAACCAATCTGAACCTATGTATTGCCTTTACAAGAAAGCAATGATGATTCATTTAAAAGCACTCTATTCAGAATACTATCTTCTCCTATTTCCTACAAATCAAATTACCAAGAGACCAATTGGATTTTTCAAGTCCCTCAAAATGTTCTTTTTAGATGTTCTTGGTATTAAATAGTAACAGAATTTAAGTGGCATCAACAAAACACACAGACGTGACTGTGATGATATGTTACATAAATCTGTGAGGGAAAGAACCTCACCAGAGCACACAGATCCAGCAGAGATGGGAAAACAACAAGCCGGGGCTCATAGATTTGCTTCCAGCTACTACCATCTTGTCACAGGCAGCCATCAATTCAGATTCAGGACATCTTCCCTATTTCTAGGGAGAGTAAAATTCAAACTGTTTCGAGTAGAAAATGACTGGCAACCTCAATATTCTCATTTCCTGAACACCCATTGTCTCTAAATCCTGAACTCCTTGCAAACAGAAGATGAAGTTGTGTCTCATTCATGGTTTACATCTCTCATGCTGAGCACAGTGCTCGGAGCAGAATAAGATCAGTGTCAGGTGGCCTGGCTTTGAGCCTCAGCTCCATCAGCTACAGACGGGTGGTACTAACCATGGGATGATACCTGAGCCCTTGCAAACATTCTCTTTTTTTGTAACCATTTATTGAGATCTTTAATATGTGCCAGGCACTGTGCCAAGCATTTGACTTTAATCTTCTGTAATCTTCACAACTCTGTGAAGTAGGTGCAATTATTAATACTATTTTACATATGAAGCAAATGGGCCACAAAGAAGTTAAATATCTTATTCAGCTACCAATGGGCAGACCAAAGATTCAAACCCAGCAGTCTGACTCCAGAGTCAATGCACTTGGCTTCATATTCCCCTGTAAGTGGGAAGCATGACACAGATGATATTGTTGTTATTTTTGTTGTTGTTGTTGTTGTTGTTTTTATAAACTCAAAAAAATGGGGGAACTAACATTGGTGGGAAGACTGTGTCTGTGCCTGGATCAGGACTATTCTTGACATATTGTCTATATTATTTCATTTCATCCACACAGAGACTTATTCCCAATATATAGAAAATGTCACTGAGACTCTGGAAGGCTAAATAAATCCCCCAAGACTTTGCTGTAAAGGTGGCACCTGGACCTCATCTCAGGTCTCCATGACTTCCAAGTCCACGCCCTTTTCATTTCTCAGTGCTACCCCCCTGCCCACTACAGGTGGAATGGCCCCTCACCACATGGGCTCCTATCAACTTTTCCTGAAAAGCCAACATTTTTTATTCTAACAAGGCAATTGCCATTGGTGAAGAAAGCTTTTCAGTTGTACTTACTGAAATCATTTATTCCACAACCTATCCAAATATATATTTGAGAGGTGACACAAAAGACCATATACAAGGTTAATAAAATGTTTATTGTTAATAGGATAACAAGGTGTTGCTAATTAGTCTTAACAAAATCAGTTGGGTCTTGGTCTGGCACAGCAGTGGTTAAGGGTCCAAGCTAGCAATGAGACTCACAAGACACAGAGAGGCTTTAACCTAATACCATGTTTACTCAGCTTTATTAAAGGATACAGAACTGGAATCCAGAAGTTACAGCATTTTCAGCTCATCAGGAGGCCCAGCAGCCACCCAAGGGCATAGCTTCTTTCACCCCCTCACCCACATGGAGCAGGTATGGATGCCAAGAATAAGAGTCAAGATATATTGGGGTCACCTTGATGCAGAGCAGCACAGAGCACCTTGGTTTCCCACCAATCTTTTATACCACCCTCATCCTATAGGCCCAGAGCATGCATGCCAACTCTCAGCTCCATACACCCAGGTGAAGTCTCCCAGATCAGAGATTTCACAGACACAACAGTCCTCATTTGTCTTACATCAGTAGTTCCCACAGAACAATACTGTGAAGAAGACTGTCTCTGAGGTCACCCAGGCCTGATGTCAACTCTTGACTCACAGGTATTACACTAAGAGATAACATTCAAAGAGCTTGGTTGTATCATGTAAATTCTACATCAGAAATAACTGAGCTGAAAGTAACAGAGAAACCCAACTAATATTTGCTTAAACACATAAGCATTTATTTTCCACAGAAGTCCGAGAATGCAATCCTGACCTGGTGCAGCTGCCAAGGGGTGAATCCTGAAGGTATTGACTTCCATTCATGCTTGTTGCCTTGTGGTTGCCATAGAGATACTGTATCTCCTGGTCTCCCATCCACAGGACAGGCAGAAAGAAGAAGGAAGGGGAAAGAAAAAAAGGCAGAACCTATAACAGGAAGCAAAGTCTTTCCCCCAAATTCCCAGAAGACATCCTTTCATTCTCATTGGCCTTAGCCATATCACATTGCCACAATTAGCTGCAAGGGAATCTGGGAAAGTAAGTGTTTTAACTAGGCACAGAGCTGCCCCAAACAAAATAGTGTCCTGTGAGTTAGGAATAAGGAAAGATTGGAGAATGGGTAATTGGGCAGGTAACCAACAATTTCTGTCACATATGGAAACCTTGAAAATAGTTTTGCAGATTTCTGGTCAACATGGCAGAGTAGGAAAATGCTGTTCTCACCTCCTCTCAATTACAACTAAACCACAGAAAAACCATTAGTGAGGATTGTCTGAAGTCTAGCTGAACTGAAAGGTTAATTCTTCCTACTGACATGCAAATAGCAGTCAAGTCTCAACTAAAACAGGAAGGCACACACAACCACACAAAGGACACACCTGGAGCATTGGAACCTGGTGACCAGGGAGACTGCATCATTGGGCCCCACATGACACCTACTACATGAGGCCACTCTACCAAGACCAGGTGGCATAGCAGCCCTACCTAATATAGAGAAACAAACACAGGGAGGCAGCAAAAATGGAGAGACAAAGAGGCATGTCCCAAATAAACGAACAGAATAAAGCTCCAGAAAAAGAACTAAACAAAATGGAGACAAGCAATCTACCAGACGCAGCGTTCCAAACACTGGTTATAAGGATGCTCATGATGTCAGGGAGAACTTCAATTCCTAACAAAGAGATAGCAAACATAAAAATGGAGATAGAAAACATAAAAAAGAACAAGTCAGAAATAAATACAAATAATAACAAGTGCTGGAGAGGCTGTGGAGAAAAAGGAACCCTCATACACTGTTGGTGGGAATGCAGATTGGTGCAGCTGCTATGAAAGGCAGCTGTCTTCCATATTCTCAAAAAATTAAGACTAGAATTACCATATGACCCAGCAATCCCTCTCCTGGGTATCCACCCAAAAACCTGAAAACATTTATCCATAAAGATATATGTGCTCTGATGTTCATTGCAGATTTTTTTATGGTGGCCAAGACATGGAAACAGCCAAAATGTCCTTCAATAAATGATTGGATAAAAAAGATGTGGTATATATACACAATGGAACACTATTCTGCCATAAGCAAAGATGAAATAGTGCCATTTGCAACAACATGGATGGATCTTGAGATTATCATGCTAAGTGAAATAAGTCAGACAGAAAAAGTCGAGAACCATATGATTTCACTGATATATGGGATATAAAACTGAAAGCAACAAAGGAACAAGACAAACAAACAAAAACTCATAGACACAGACAATAGTTTAGTGGTTACCAGAGCAAAATGGGAGAAGGAGATGATAGATGAGGGTAAAAGGGATCAAATATATGGTGATGGAAGGAGAACTGACTCTGGGTGGTGAACACACAATGTGATATATAGATGATGTATTGCAGAATTGTACACCTGAAACCTGTGAAACTTTACTAACCATTGTCACCCCAATAAACTTTAATTAAATTTAAAAAAAAAGAAATAAAGACTACAATAACTGAAATGAAGAATACATTAGAGGGAATCAACAGTAGATAAAGCAGACAATCAAATCAGTGATTTAGAAGATAAGTTAGCAGAAAACACCCAATCAGAACAGCAAAAGAAAATAGAACCCACCCCCTAAATAAATAAGAACTGTTTAAGGGGCCTCTGGGACAACATCAATTGTGCCAACATTTGCATCATAGGGGTACCAGAAGGAGAAGAAAGAGAGCAAGGATCTGAAAACCTGTTTGAAGAAATAATGACAGAAAACTTCCCTAACCTGGTGAAGGAAATAGCTATACAAGTCCAGATAGTGCAGAGAATCCCAAACAAGATGAACACAAAGAGGCCTGCACCAAGACACATCATAATTAAAATGCCAAAGTTTAAAGACAAAAAGAGAATCTTAAAAGCAGCAAGAGAAAAGCA
>NW_017731982.1:560561-561470 GCF_001890085.2 Hipposideros armiger
CTGGCCAGCCACGTACAGGCAGTAGCACGTGTGTGTGTCAGAGAACAGCTGGATGCTCCTTCTGACTCCAAAAGTCAATGGTTCGAATCTTTGCTGTTTTCTTTCATTTCCCTCTTGAAACAACATCAAGCAAGAGTGGTGAGCCTCCCAACAAAGGGAACGGTTAGTCACAGAGTTTGAAGATTGGGTTAAGGGAAGTGTGGTGGTAAATTCATCTTGTGGTTGGCTAGGATGAAATTCTAGATTCGTTCTCCTGGGCACCAATTTAGAAGTTTCTTTTAAAAAATCTCGTGAGAGAAAAGGTGCCTTACAGCAACTTCATGAGGGTGAGAAGCATGTGTCTGGGGGTTGCTTCTCGAGGACTCCCCAAACCAGCTCGGATTTCAGAAGCTACAGATTGAAGGGACGGGAAAATATCATGACTATCATGAATTATGAAATTAACAAAATAAAACTAACCTCTCCTCTGCTTCAGGTAGGGAGATCTGGGGGTGGGAAGTAAAAACATTATTGAAGGCAAAAGGAGACAGTCTTAGCATGAAAGTTGTAAAATTTTAATACTGAGGTTGTAGTTCATAGACGTTCTATGAGGAAGGTGAGCAAGTTCCTAACATGCTCTAAATCAAATCAAACCTGCTTCTACACAGGTGGGTCTTAAGATCACAAGGAGTACTGAGAAAGATAGGTAAATATAATTATTTGCTACTGGGGGAATGTTTAGAAAACGACCCACATGTGGTACAATGATAACAAATGTGGCCTCAATTATCCACCATTTCCTCTACCCACACCCTTTATCATGTGAGTTGGCAGCTCTTCCTATCAAGCTCTTCCTATTCCTCCATGCTGGAATCTGGGTCAGGACCTCTGGTCAATAAAATGTGACAGAAAGGATGGCGTGTCAATTCC
>NW_017731982.1:562409-578151 GCF_001890085.2 Hipposideros armiger
ATGGTGCCAACTTGGGCCAGTGAAGCAACGTCCTCCACAACTAGACTGAACAACAAAAGGACAGCAACTTGTCTGTTCCCCTTCCCCCAAATCCCCAGTACTATTCCCATCCCCCAATTCCCCAATAAAAATCTTTAAAACAAAACAAAAAAACAATAGCCTGAAAGCCAGTCTTCATGCTGAGAAAGATTTCTAAATTTCAGGGACTAGTGGCCAAAATTATGGGATTCCAGAGAAGGGTGCCAACCTCTAATGCCAAAAAGTCAGCTAAGACCTGTTTTACCTTAGTGGACACTATGGCTGGGGCACACCAGAGCAGTCATCCTGCAGCAGAGACCAGCAAGGAGCTAGGGACAGACTGAGCCTGCCCCTTCCTCTCTGATCATGTACACCCAGTCATATAAACTCCTAGATATCATTCTATGGAGATACAAAGGAAAGAAACAGAAAATAAGAAAGACTGAACATTCATCTCTGTCATGTCTACAGTCAGGCCTACAGACCACTGAAATCATTGAATTGGACTGAGTGTACTAAATTGAACTAAATTTAGTTTTCCCTTGCAACTCAGTGAGTTGGAAACTTAAAAGAAAGATAGATTAGTTTAAGAAATTATACAAGTCTGTTATTAGTTGCATTATGTCCCCAAAAAGATATATTGAAATCCTAACGCCCAGTAACTGTGAATGTGACCTTATTTGGAAACAGGGTCTTTGCAGATGTAATCAAGTTAAGATAAGGTCAT
Organism: Hipposideros armiger; assembly: GCF_001890085.2. Taxonomy (NCBI): domain Eukaryota; kingdom Metazoa; phylum Chordata; class Mammalia; order Chiroptera; family Hipposideridae; genus Hipposideros; species Hipposideros armiger. Next base: position 563,155 of record NW_017731982.1, read on the forward strand.
TAGGGTGAGCCCTAATCCAATATGACTGCTGTCCTTATAAAAAGAGAAGACATAACACACAGAGAGAAGGAGGTCATACGATGATGGAAACAGAGATTGAAATTATGCAGCAAAGAAACACCAAGAATTGCCGGCGACACCAGAAGATCAGAGAAAGACTTGGAACAGATTTTCCTCTAGAGTCTGGGAGAAAGACCATGGTGGCCAAGTGTGGCCCTCCTGACACCTTGGTTTCAGACTTCCAGCCTCCAGAACTCTGAGGGAATAAATTTATCTTATTTGAAAACCACGGAGTTTGTGGTACTTTGTTACAACAGCCACAGAAAACAATTCCAAAGTCCATTTCTTTTTAAAGAAAGTAGCTACATCTCCTAATTAATGTCAATAATTATTTCAACACTGTTTTTCCTAAGTCCCATTTCTGCAATTCAAAGTAGTCCTTGTGGGTCCCTCGAATGCTGGCAGAGCTGGGAGCATTATTCCCCTCACAGAGCAGATTATGTCGAACATGGAGATCCAGGAGGAGGTATAGCCTCTGAAGACTTTTGTTTTGGTTTGGGTTTTCAGGGAAATTTTTTGGCTGATTTTTTTTAAGGGTTTTCCAAGAACAACTTACTTTTTCAGGGCCCAAACTTCAGTGTGCATTAAAACCATCTAGCAAACAAAGACTTCTGAACCCCATTTTCAGAGATTCTGATTGATTTCATCTAGAGAATGAAATCCAAGCTCCTATCTCTTTAGCAGGCACCTTCTAGTGATTCTGGTAGAGCAGATAGTAAACCATTCCCCAGAAGCAGCCACAGAGGAACTCCAAAACGCAAAATGGCACAGAGCTTTCATTCATCCCCTGCCCACCCACGAAACTGTCCCAGTGTGTGGATTGGCTAAGGTGGGAAAGCTTGGGCATAATGATGTTCCTCACCTGTGGCATCCCTCAGGGGGGAAGAGGAGCAAGGCAGAAGCAGCCTCTGCCCTTGCCCTCTCTCACCCGTCCCAAATTAGGACCCAGGACAAGGCTCTGGAGAACGGCGCCCCCTCGTGGCCATGTTTAGCTTTCCAGGTACCTAGCATCAGGCAACCAGCCAGCCAGTAGCTAAACGTCTTACCCCCACGTAAAGGGATGGCACTGTATCAGTACAGCAGGGCAATGGAACAACTTATTGTGATCTTGACTCATGTGGCAATAAATATGAAATCGGAACACAAAAGCACAACTGCATTTTATGGGTCTTAAATTTCATACCAGAAGAAAAAAATCCCTACCTGGCTCTGAAAAGCCGAAGCCAGAGTCTTATTTTTTCAAATCCGTTTCAGAAGAAAGCAAGACAAAACTGTAGAACATAGAGTCGAGTTGTGGGGAGGTGAGGGGGAGTCAAGCCATTTGGAAAAAAAATCTCTCAGTAGTTTTAAGAGGGAAAAAATTTAAGCAACGTAAATCAGAAGAAACAAAGATTTTTGAAATGCATTGGATTTTTAAAGCTGCCAGTATCTAGTATTACAAATAAATTGTGTTTTCTCCTTCCTGCCCCACCCTACTGATTAAATCACAAAATAGTAAAATAATAAATCTCAGAATTCAGTCCTATACCGAATCAATTCCTATCGTTTGCAAGCATCTGTGTATTCATGATAAAATAATTTCATTGAATATCTCCTATGTGTCAGGTCACAGGTATTATCTTTAATCATTTGAAAAGTCCTACAAGTTAGATATCACTAATCACATTTTTCAGATGTACAGTTAATGTTCAAAGTAGTTAAATAAGCTCACTAGCACTAAGTTAAAAGAGCTAAAATTAGAACTCAAATGTTCCTGACTCCAGAGCTCAAAAATAGTCTCTGATACTCCTTTCTCTGAAGAACTTGGAAGATGTCTTGGGCCTCCATTTTCCACAATAAAAAAAAGAATAATGCTGGGAATGAGGATTCACATTAAGAGGTATCTCATTCAGATAATGAATATGTTCTAAAACTGGATTGTGGTGATGATTGTACAACTCAGCAAACCTACTAAAAATCATTTAATTGCACACTTGAAATGAGTAAAGTTTATGATATGTAAATTATACCTCAATAAAGCAAATAAAATACAATGTAAAAAAAGAATATTATATTGAAACCAAAAGTATAATAATAATAATGTTCTGAGTCTAAGAGAGAGAGATTGGTTTCCCCATTAACTTGGGAATAAAACTAACGGTAGGCCTGATGGAGAAACGATTGCCCACAGCAGAGCAGGCCCAGGGCTTTATCTTCAAGATAGATTTTGGCAACTTCAGGCTCCCTCTATGGCTGAATTCCTCTTCTTAGTTTTATAATCATTTACCCATCAATACTTATATATGGCTCTTTACTTTTCCCTCCTACCAAAACCTTTTTGCAGACTTCTTGTTTACGCTAACATGTAAATGACTGATTTGCATTTAAAGGGCCTCCCATTCTGAAGGAAGTATGTAACTTTAAAACTCCAAATAGTCATCTCCACTCTGCTGAAGAACATTTCACTTGAATGTCCAAGTTCTTTCAAAATCAACAAGCAAAAATCTAAACCTATTGTCATATCTCCAATTGCCACACTAGTCGGGTTGTCTTCTTATTCTAACTTCCCTAACTCTGCGTCTCATCCATGTTTCTCTGGCTGCTGCCCCACCTGCTAACAGAGGCCTCAGCCATTCATAAAGTTCTCCAACTCCAGCTGCTTCTGAGGAACCCCAAAGATTATGTCCTGTCAGTTACTGAACCTTCTGACGCTGCCACATGGCATATGTCATTTTTATCTTGTGCTGCCGCTCCAACCCCTTCCATCAGAAATACTTCATCCTTGGGACACAAGCACCCTTTTGCTACAGACCACCAGTGTGCTGTCCCTTTTCTGGCAGGCACTCTGCTCTTGATAGACACTGATGTGTCCTCTGGACACTGCTGCCCACCAGGGACCTCCATTGGCACATGGGAGACTCAGAGTGCCAGAGCTGCCTGGTGCTCTCTGCAGCTCACCCCTTCCACGTGCTACACTGTGAGGAAGGTCCCAAATCAGCCCTGCATCATCTCTATATGCCATGGAAGGAAATCCACAGTGAAATCCAGGGACGCTTCCTGAACAACATCTTCTATTCGGAAGAACGACCAAACACATTGCCTGCCTTCCTTTAATAAATGGAACTATCACCAAAGGGCCATTTTTAATCTTGATGGACAAACCGTCCAAGTGCTTCGTCGTATGTTACCCAGAGCAAAATTCCACTGGAGTCAGGTCTTATAGCTCAACCTGCAGTGACCTGTCCCATTCCAGCGAACCCACACATTATCCTGGCTGCCAGAGGCCAGAGAAATTAATCCAGCATTGCTTTAGATAACCCAAGCACAGGGGACGTATGGGACAGGAAAAAATGTTGCACAGCTCCTTATTAACGGGGTGCTCTTTAGGAAATCCAATAATACATCTGCAAAGGTATTCCCAACAGACAATTGTGTCAATTGATTTTAAAAAAAAATCCGTGTATTAGCACACTGGGAAGTGCATTCTTTGTTGATCTGGATGGATTTAGGGTTTTTGTCTTCTGTTTTTTCTCCCCTCATTTTAATCCTGGGAAACCCTCTGAACTCTTGCTTTTTAAATAAACTATTCTCTAGCAGCACTTTAAAAAAACTCAGCCACAGTCTGACTTTCTTTTTCTCAGTCAAAAGAAGCAACAAAATCTTTGATTTCATTTGTCTCCCTGGGTCCTAAGGAGTCTAACAGTATCAGTTAGAAGCCCTCCCTATGATCTCTCAGAAGCACGTATTTACTTCCTCAGAGCTCCTCCTATCCAGTTCTTATACTGATTTTCATTCCAGGGATTTTCAGTCCCCCTGTTTTCACCCTATTAATTGCTCCTTTCTGTTGGACAAGATTTGTAATGTGTATTCCTAAACAGATTTCATGCATCTGTTTCAATTACTCTTTTGAGAAGGAAACCAGATGAGGTTTGGGAATTGCCTACCATGTTTTAGAAAAAGAAGAAAGCGTAACCCACATGTACCATTATTTCACCAAGATCCCACCCATCAGGACACCAGATGAAACAACTGAATACATTTCCCTGCATTGACGTTCATAAGCTGACAGTGCAAGGCCTCTGCAAAGGGGACCAGCCAAGAGTGGACTAACAGTCACCAGGGAGAATTTCTCAAGTGAGGAAGATGCACCTAGTACTCTGTGAGTCGTCTGTTAAAAGAGCACCCCGACATGGTCCTGACCTTGTAAAAGTCTAGCTGGAGAAGTAAAATCAACAGACATGAAGCAAGGCGTGAATAAGAAAGTGACTACTAAGCTTCAAGGGGCTGATTCTTAGAAAACTAAGAGTTTGGAAAAATGAAGGTGGATCCGAGAAGACTTCTGAAAGAGATGAGACTTGAGCTTGACCTTGAATGAGCAGGATCAAAGCAGGCAGAGGGGAACAGGGAAAGCATTTTAGCTAGTGAGTGAGCAATTAGAGAAGAGATAGAAAGGAAGCTGGTACAAATGTCAGGGAGAGATGGAGCCAGTCAAGGGCCAGGAAGGAAAAAGGAAGCTCACTCAAACAGGGTGGAGAGCAGGGCTGAGTAACCACGCTGTCTGCAGAGGTGGTGGCAAAGAAACCACAGGGCATAGGCAGAGGTCCTGAGCCAGCAACAGTGGGGAGCTGTTGTAAGCTCTGACCCTTATGGGACAAGGAAAGAGAGTCAGCACCAGGACCCAGAGGGGGCAGCTCTCTGGAGAGGGCCTCCTGGACACACCTGGGCCTTGGTAGCAGGAGGCAGCCCTCACCCTAAACAGAGGGCCTGCAGAGAGGGAGCCAATTACCACCTGCTGCCATGCTCCAATCTTGCGCGCAGGACTGGCTAAGACAACCTGCTGATGGCTCTAAAGGTGACCAGCAGACACCTGGATGGAGAAGGGCAGTGAGTGAGTCTGGAAGGGCAATGGGGCAAGAGCCAGCAGACAAATCACCTGGAGACACTGGCACAAAGTCCTATAGCAACTCTATTTGAACATGATGGGCGTTTAAGCCAAATCTAGTGGATGAGGTCCCCTAAAGAAGTGAGCTGCAACCGGTCCTCTTGTCCCCCAAGTATCTCTGCTCAAATATTTTAAATGAGACTCCCTACACCCCAAACACATTTCAACACATCAACTCTATTTTATTTCCCTCACAGCATTCATCTGAAATGATGCTGTTCCCTTTGTCATGTGTTATCATCTGCCCCAGGGAGAGTACAAGTTTTCCCAGAACCTCTTTTGTTTGTCACTGTTCTCCCAGCACTGAGGACAAGGCCTGCTGGAGTCCCCACCTGCTAAAATCTAGACAAAGATCACTCATGGATGAGAACAAAACCCACAAGCCCAAGACACACACTGTGCTGAAAGCAGCCTCAAGTCTATGAAAGAGTAGCCAGGGAGAGGGCAAGAAATGGGAGGGAGAAAGGGCAAAAACTCATTTCCTTCCAAATGTCACACGTTCTTCCCTGGTCACAGCAGATGGCCAAAAAGTAGGAGAGTTCCAGGGAGCTCTATGCCACCTCCAAGGAGCTTTCTCTGTCCCTCCTTAAGGAAGAGCTGGAGAAAGCCACCAATCTGGCAGCCCAGCCACCATCTAAGTGGCCCCTCGTTTCCTGAAGCACAGGGCTCAGAGGGTCTTTCCGGTTAGAGGGTCCCCAGCCATACATGGATTTCTGCTGCACCCAATTCCGGGGAGGGGGGGAAGGTCTGTTCTGACATCAAACGGTCCGTCAGCATCACTGTTCCAGAAACTGCTGGCATGATGAGTGGGCTGCACAAAAGTAGTGGGTAACAATTAGCTCATCTCCAATTATATGGAATTTACGATTAGGCAGCAAGTTTATTTTGGAACACTGCAATAACAAGACGCACAGCACTGGTGAGGACGAGGGGGCGGAGTTCTAGCTTGGCCTTTAGAATATAATAGCTTGCCATTGCCATGGAAACCAGCTCCCTGGGAGTTCGCAGGCACCTTATTCTATAATTATAAGAGATCTGATAAGGGCTGGGGGGATGGTGGTGTGTGTGTGTGTGTGTGTGTGTGTGTGTGTGTGTGTGTGTGTTTCTTTATAAATTGTATTCGGTGGCTGAAAATAGAAGAACCTGGAGAACAAAGCCTGTTATTAACCACCATCTGCTAAGAGGTGGCTGCACTTCAGCTGCCTGGAGAGGTTCTTCCTGTAAGTTCCGCACATGTGCCCAGAATGCCAGGAGTACATCAGGACTCAGTGTACCCAGAAGCAGAGGGTGGGGCGTGTCCAGGCAGACCAGGTGGGACGTGCTGTGCACGCTGAATCGGCCCATCCTGGTTTCTTGGCATGGACGGCACCCACTGTCTGAGGGCCAAGGGCGGGCTACTCATGTCTCCCACCCCAGGGGAATCTGCAGGGTCTCCCCCTTCCCGCTGCCCACCTACCCCTCATTCCCAGATTGCAAGTCCAGGTGGAATCGCAGTCATCCCAACAATGAGACTTGAGCTTGAGCAAATTTCTTAAGCTTTCTGAACTTCCATTCTTTTGTGATTAAAGGTTGTTAGGAGGATTAAACAAAACAATGAAGATGAAGGGAACATGTTTGGCCAACTGTAAGGCTTGTCTTACACAACTGGACTCTGAAGAACTGAGCCAAACTTGCTTTGAGAGAAAATTATCCTTCATTTAAATCTCAAACCCCCTATTTTCCAGTTGATTTTATCAATAATTCCACAATAATTATTAAAGAAAACAGGATTCCCTGTTATAATCATAATATAAACATACCTTCCATTTGTATAGCATTTTATAGCTTAAAAGTATTTTTGCCATATTTTATTATGGTTGCATGTTGTCCTAACAGAGTGAGCACTCCTTGTGTTGATTCATTAATAAGGAAGCCCAGGCAGTTTGGAAATCTTCTTTTTCTAAAAGGCTTTCCGTTTTTAAAATGGGCCATGGTCATTAAAAATTGAAGCCTACCAGCTTTGAGCATGGCTATGTATGTTAAGGGCTCTGAGTCAATAAAAGAACCAGGAGCTGTTTTCTAAAGCTATTCAGACTCTAAAGATCTCATCCAATTGCCCTCTAAAAGCAGGAAATGAATGAGAAAAATGGAGAATGCTTCATTCTATTCATGACCGTAGTCAGTCTGATGTCCAGAATTAATACTCTTTAAAAGCCAGCGACATAGTTGGGGGGAAATATCACTATTACATTGCTTCTCCTACTATATACGACTGCCATAGATCACCCATCACTTCAGCAAGCAGGAAAGTATTCACTGCTCATTGTCTGACATCAGTGAGGATTATATGTGGTCCCAAGTAATAGAATCCCAAATGAACACTGGCTAAAATTAGATCAAAATGTATTTGTATCTCAAGTAAAGCTTCAGAGGTAGACAGCACAGGTTTGATATGGGGACCCTGCTCAACTCTCACCATCTCCATGGCCTGGCCTCATCCTTATGGTTCACCAGGGCTGCCAGAGCACTGGCTCTCACAAATGCATCCCAGACAACTGGACATGGGGACAGAAAGTGCAAGCTGCCTACCATTTAAAGAAGGCTTGTAGGAGCTTCCATACAATAATTCTGCTCCCATTCCATCAGCTTAAAGTTGAGGGTTCTAGAAGCAGAAAGGGTGCCTATTAGGGGACAACCAGCAGTCTCAACGCATGTCTTTTACACTTTGACTCTGCTTCTACGTCACTTTTTAACAGGTGACACACTTGAGGTCATCCTCAATTGCAAGTTCAACTCCATGGAGCCAGAAAGTTTCTATATGGCCTGAGCTAACCTGAGGCTCTTGTACCCAACAAACACCATCTCGTGCTCATGGATGCACAGCTGCATTATAGGAGTGAAGGGATAGTTCCAACCCTACTCCCACCCTCAAGGAACTTACCTTCTGCAGTTCTTCTCTTAATTTCTCATGAGAAGGCACCAGAACCTCAAAGCCCAGGGTTGACAACAGCCAGAAACCCAACACAACATAGTCTAAGCAAAACAGGGACTTACGAGAAAGATGATGGGCTATTTCATAGACGGTTACGTCAGAAGCATGTGCCTGGGCCTGGGAGGGCTAAAATCAGGTCCTGCAAAGCCAGGCAGGCTCTGGCTTTCTCTCTGCATTTGTATCTTCCTTGCCGATGACCTGCTTTTTCCATGGAGGGGACAAGAGAGCTGCCAACAGCTTCCAAGCTTTCCATCTGACAGCTTCAGTCACTTAAGAGAGACAATGACCAGATGTTCTCTCTGATTCAAAGTCAGGAAACACCAGGAAGAGATTCATTAAACCCACTTAGGCAGGCGCTGACCCCACGATAATCAGGTGTGCCCAGGAGGGCAGGACGAGCTGAACCATGTGGATGGGGCAGAAGAGCAGTTCTTACAAACAGGTAGCTTGTAAGACAGCTTAACCAATAGGTATCCATGGCAACAGTCATTCTCCAAGCTCCAATTATCAATTTTCACAACAGGTTAAAATTCTCTGGGAAATAACCGCAGAGCAGTTGCTAGTTCTCACTCGTGTTGCTCTGCCTACCATGTCTCCAGGGACCCCACAGCACCTCTTTACCTGCTTATGTCCCTGAAGAAATAAGCTTTCACCCGCAGATCCAAAGGACAGACATGTGAGCCCTTCCAGGAAATGCCGGCCTTGTCCAGGCTTATACTTCCAAATCAGCACACATCAAGCACCTTGGAAAGTATCAGACTAGATTATTTTGTCCCCTATCATAAATTCTAAAACAGACACAGGAAAGAGGCCTCTTGAAAAGTGAATAAAGGCAGTCACGTCTACTCAGTAGAACGTGGTACCTGGGCACACACACATCTCAGGATGATTGAGCCCTTGAAGGTACTCTGAAAAGCCTCTGCATTTCCACCTCACCAGTCAACAACTAAGAATCATGGGAAGTAGGCCAAATTAATCAATCAAGAAACATTTTTGAAATGTATCCCCTTCCAGGATAAATTGATCCCATAGCTACCATCTCGATATACTACATTAGATGGCCTCCAAGGTCATACTGGTCAGGATCATTTTTAGATCAATTCTCAGTACACTTAGAGTTTTATTTCCCATCATTTTTCTGCAGCTCTTCACAAGAGTAGGGCAAACCAAAAGGTTAAACATACCCATTCAGCCACCCAAGTATCCATGATTCACATTCATAGCTTTTGCTAGAATATCTCTGCTTTCTCATAAGTGGCTCCCTTTCGAAAAGCTTTGCTGCTATTCCTCAGATCACAGAAAAGCATTCCCCAGGCAGCTACCTCACTTACTGACAGAGCAATGAGAAAAACAGGAGTTACCAGTGAGGAGCTTACTTCTCAGCACTCTAGGAACTCAGAGTCCTGCACCGGCAGGCTCACCTGGGCCACGCTGTGTGGTCTTCAGGAGCAAAACTAGGAGTCTTCCTTCACTGGAGAGTGTCATGGCAGTTAGCTTTGTGGGAGGAGCACTAAATTTGATGTGAAAGTTTAAGGTTTAACCCACAGCTCCATTAATTTCTATGATGCCTAAAGTCATGTAAGCTTCCTCATCCTTGCTGACCCCAAAATAGAATAATGTCTACTTTGGCCTTGTTGACCGTAAACAAATGTCAGCCAGATAGTTATCAAGCAAAAAATCGGTTTACTCAACAACAACGAGAAATTGCAATCTGGTACACGCAAACGGGGGCGAACCACGTGCAAGTCCACTAACACAAAGGAGAGGAAGCTCTGTGATAGAGAGGAAGAGGAAGCTACAAAGGGCTATTACAAGTCAAAGGGCCTGAGAGCGCCCCCTTCTGGCCTCCCGGCTTCACTTCAAATGAGGTTACTGTTTGTTAATTTTTTTACAGCCTTAACTGTCAATTCCATCAAGAAAAGGAGAATTTGAACATAAATGCCACATAGAACTTTCTAGAAATCAGGTTCAATAAATTTCAGTGAACTACCACAGGCACACAAATCCAAAAAAATACAGTCATTTCAGTTCCCACAACTTCTTTTTGTGGCTTCTCAATAGAAAATGGTCAAAGTAACTTCAGCTCCTTTTGATCCTCTCTTTTAGACCAGTAAGCCTAAAAGGGCCAGAGTCCCTTTCCCTCTAAAATTATTTTGAATGTGTCCATTGTGTCCCACAGGCTGTTCTCTCTCTCTCTCTCTGGAACCATTTGGAAGGTTAGGGAAGAAAAATAAAAAATGCCTTCTTTAAAGCAGGAATTCCAAGTAATTAAAACACCAAACTTACTTGTGTTCAACTTCTAGCAGTTTTGATACTAGCTTCATTTCTGGTACTAGTTTGAAAATAAGCCACTAAGTGGTGGGTTTTGTTGATGTGCTTTTTAATCTATTTTAAAATGTTTTTAGTTTGGTACAATGTAGAGTGTACAAAGAGTGGCAGAACTTTCAAGTTAAATTGGGGGTCAGTTAGTGACTCTGGATCTAAATGTAACAAGCAGTACATCAAATACTTGTGAAAGCAAAAGGTGCAAAGTTGCTATAACACTGAAAACAAAGAAAATTAATCATTCTCTAGGGGGAATTTATATCAACCAAAATATAGATGAAGCCCTGGAAAAGAAGAGCAGAAAAAGGAAGTCAAAGGGGATTTATGTACCCCCATTTCACTGCAAAGCTCCACCTCAGAGATCTTAGGGTTTTGCTGCCCACAGAACTGGTGACCTCTCTCCTACTGTAATGAAGCCACTTCCTGAAATGACCACTGTTTGTTTCATAGTATAGTAGTCATTAGTGCTGTCTACCAACCATTTCTCTCTCTCCTCTTGGGTGTTTGATAGGATTACAATTCCCCAATCCTCTTGAGATAAAACGTAGATAGATATATGATTCACTTTGGCCAGAGAAAAGGGATGTGTGTCACTTCTGGATCAGAGCCTTCACACATAGTGCACAATTAGCCACACTCCTTTTGCCTCTGCTAAGGTGACCAGCTCTCCAGAGAGCGGCTGCTCCAGCCCGGATCCTGAAGTAATCCTGGAAGGCCATGATGGACATTGAGCCAGAGTGAGTTAAGGCACTGAGAGTTGGGGGTTGTTTGTTATTGCAGCATGGCCTAGCCTGTGCTGACTTTTTCATATATCCTAAACTAAGGATGCCAGTTATTCTGCACAAAATATCAGACCCCCATTAGATGCAAGGATGAAAAATATGCATTTCATTCTTTTGTTTTTAACTATATAGAGCAGGAGTTCGCAAACACTTCTATAAAGAACAAGACAGTACAGAAATCAAAGTCTGAGAATGAATTAATTTCAACAATTTTAGAGCTACTATTAATTAAATAACTGTGCCAGCCCCACAGGGAGAGAAATGGTATAATCAAAGTAAGAGCTTCATCATAAAGGGAATCAGGAAAAAGGTCTTTTTTCCCTGAGAGCCATTACATTTTTTTTATTTCATCATGATTGTGTATTTACGACAAGAAATACAGCACGTGCTGAGACAATAAGGCAATATACAAATTATCCAAAGGACACTTTTCCTTAGGCACCTAACATAAATATTTAAGGCTTCTTCTTGTAAAATGTTCAACTAAATATACTGGGAGACAATTTCTTATAAAATGCAAATGTAACCTTTTTGTAAAAAAGTAATTACGTTTATCAAGGACTTAAATTTTCTCATAATGAAAGAAAAGGTCAATTTATTTCTTATTTTAAGCAATGAATATTATGACTGCAGAAATAAGTGAATAAAATAGAGACAGGATTCTGGAACTATTGGCTATTGTAGTAGAGTGTATTATTGGCCAAGAATTCTTTCCTCCTCCCTCATGCTGGCCAACGTCGTCCACAGTCTACCTCCCCATCTCATTGATGCTGGGCTCAGCCCTGTTTCTTGCTTTGGCCAATGGACTGTGCACAGAAGCAGCAGTGTGGCATTTCCGAGCAGAGGCGCTTGAACATCCTCCTTCAGGTTCACTTTCCCCTCTTGTACTTCTGCCATGCAAAAAGCAAGCCCTTTGCAGCTGCTGTCAGTGATGTTGAACACATGGAACAGATCCAAACCCAACTCTTAGCTAAAGCAGATGTTCCAGCTAACCAGCAGATCAGTGAGTGGAGACATTGATATGTGCCACTGAGACTGGAGTTGTTTATTATTCAGTAGTATCACATCAACAGTGACTAATAGAGCTATTAGTTACCATTTCTTTCTTATTAATCAGAAAGTGTTTTTCACATTGCCATATGAAAAATCATGATTTGTAAAGAGTCATCAGTTCAGTAAAAATGTCTCAGCTTTCTTAATAAACCAAGCCATCAAGTGTGGTTAAGCCTTGTAATTTCACGGAACTCATTTTTAAAAACTTAACTTTTTCTGACTTTAAGTGGCGCAGTAGGATAATATTTTGAAGTAATAACAGATGTCCTCAACTATTCCCTATGTTTCATTGAATTATAACCCATAGTATCTTTCCCAGTCCTAGGCCTAAGAAAAAAGACACCTATTAACTTAGGAAGGAATGTTTCCAACTATGGATTGCAAACCATTAATGGATTACAAAATCAATTAAGTAGGTCTCAACCAACATATTTGAAATGAAAATAGACTAGGAAACATCAGACTGTATCACACATAAAAAGGTAAATATTATTTTGCAAATGTTTGCAAGAAAAAGAGACTAAAATGCAATAAAAGAAATGCATATATATATATATATATATATATATATATATAGAGAGAGAGAGAGAGAGAGAGAGAGAGAGAGAGAGAAAATATCTTAAAAGAAATTTATTTGAATGGAATCAGAGGCATCAAACATTTGGTTCTAGTTTGATACTAGACCCTTCTCCAAATTGCAATTAGCACTGTATTTTCTGCATCATTCTGGGGCTATAATGTAAAATAGGAGGACATTATATAAACATGGAAAAGACCACAGCAAATAGTATATTAAACAATGAATTACTGAAGTCATTTCCGTTAAAATCAGATACAAGATAGGAATGTCTACTATGACCACTACTTTTCAATCATACTTAGAAAGTTTTAGTTAAGCACTAAGGCAAAATAAACAGAACGTGAAAAATAAGATAAATATCTTTCTTTCCTTATCAATGATATTATTAAATTCCTGGAAAATTAACATTTAATAGAACACAGAATTAATTCAGTAATAGAGTTAACTACAAAATAAGTACATAAAAATTAACATTTTTTATCTAGATTAAAAATAACCAATCAGAAATATAAGTGAAAAAACTCAATTGTGATAAAAACTATATAATATATACAACAAAGTATGATTTTTTTTAAAGTTATAGGACCTAAGTGAAAAGGCAAGCCACAGAGCAGGAAAAGGCATATGCAAACCATATATCCAACAAAATTACTTATATCCAGGATGTATAAAAAGGTTTTCAAGTCAATAAAAAAAACAACAGGTAATCCATTTTTTTAAAGGCAAAAGACTGAAACCAGACATTTCATAAAAGAGACTATCCAAATTATCAATAAACATATGGAAAACACTCAACATCATCAGTCACAATGACATACACTACATAATTATCAGAATGGCTAAAATTTTAACAACTGACAATGCTAAGTTGGCCAGAATGGGGAACAATCGGAACTCTCACAAAGCTGGTAGTACTGTCAATTGGTACTGGTACTTTGGAAAACTGGCACTCTGTTAGAGGGGAACATATGCATACACTCTGGCCCAGCAACTCCATTCCTGGCATATACTCGATGGAAATATGTACATAAGTGCACCAACAGACGTGTATAAGAATGGTTTTGGAATTACTCATAACAGCCAAAACTGGAGACAGCCCATCAAGAGTAGAATAGAGGGGTAGAAATGTAAAATAATGCAGCCACTGTAAAAAAAAATGGTATGGTGATTCTTCAACAAATTACACATAGAATTATTTTATGGTCTAGCAATTCCACTTCTGGGTATATGCTCAAAAGAACAGAAAGAACAGAGATTTGAATAAATATTTCTACACCCATGTTCCCACCAACATTACTCACAAGAACCAAAAGGTGGAACCAATCCAGTGTCCATCAACAGATGTATAGATAAACAAAATGTGACATAACCATATAATGGAATATTATTACGCCTTTGAAAGGAAGGAAACTCTGACATATGCTATAACATGATGATCATCCCTTGAAGACAGTATGTTAAGCCTGACACAACAAAACAAATATTGTATGATTCCACTTATATGAAGTACTTAGAATAGACAAATTCATAGGGGCAGAAAGTAAACTGGTGGTTGCCAGGGGCTAGATAAGGAGGAAATGGGGAGTTATTGCTTAATGGGTATAGATTTTCAGTTTGGGATGACAAAAAATTTCTGGAGATGGATGGTAGTAATGGTTGCACAATAATGTAAATGTACTTACTGCAAATGAACTGTACACTTAAAATGGTTAAGATGGTACATTTTACATTATGCATATTTCATCACAATAAAAATGTTTAAGGGTAGAATGAATAAATTGTGGTATATTAATATAATAGAATAATACATAGCAATGAAAATGAAGAAACTACTGCCACACAACACAGATTTTAAAATTCTTAATCTAATAGCTTTAAAAAAGTGTATGTATGTGTATTTGAATACTTATAGAATGTAAATAAAGAAAAAAATGTGAAGAATACTTTTACATTCTTAGAAAAAATATTTTTAGCAGTTTTAGAAATATCATTATGTTTCAGCTTTAAGCATGAAGCTTTCTGAAAACTGAGACTGAGAAAATTTCAAATAATCAAAGCAAATATTTACATAATTTTAAAATACATATTTCGTTTAATACAAGCAAAAATACCAGACTACCTAATTCCATCCCTGGCATCCCTTTCCCAACCTGCATTGTCAGTTCACTTCCTGCACCATTCTGAGATCATAACTACCAGAAATGCAATATGGCTAGGAGCTAAAGTAGACCAGGCAATAAATGATCACTTCCAAGATGTGAGATTCCAAGGACAGAGGGCCAGAGCCAAGAATGGCCCTTGTAGG
>NW_017731982.1:580601-581620 GCF_001890085.2 Hipposideros armiger
AAGAATTTAATCAATAAAATAAGTAACTAAAATTAAAGAAATGAATAAAGAACATGAACAGGTCACAAATGGCCAAGAAAAATATGAAGTATTATCCAAGTTCAATGGTAATCAAAAAATGTGAACATTCTTACAAGAAGATATAATTTTCTTTTATCACTAAACAAAGATTTAAAAGAAAAGCATTCTCAATGATTCATGTATTTAAACATTCACATACACCATCAGCGGGTGTCAATCTGTATAACTTTTTTAAAGCAGTTTGGCAATACACAGAAAATCCATAAGATGTGCATAACATTTGACTTAATAGTCCTTCTTTAAGGAATTTATTCCAAAAAAATCGTTACACAAAAAGCATAGTTATCTGAACAAAAAAATTATCATCTTCAGTTTTATGAATAGTGAAAGATTAGAAAGGGTTGGAGTGTCCCATCTGTACAGGATTGGTAAATAAAGTATGGCAATAACCATGTCATGCAAAGTGATTATGCAGGTCTCAGTAGAACAGCAGCTAGGTGCCAACCCTCTCTACCACAAGCACCACCAAGATGCCCAAGAACAAGGGCGATCCAGCCCAAGAGGCACTAAAGAAACCCCAAGGGATCAGCGAAATATTTCACCAAACTGTTTTTGCAAACATTGAAACTAAGCCACACAAACGCAACAAGGAAGAATCAATCTTCAAAGTGCAAACAAATAAAAGGGAAACAGGAGCCCGAGGAACAGGCCAGAGGAGGTCACAAAGAAATGAAAGACTTATCTGTAGAACAGAGGAGAGTCTAATCTATGGTAAACATCATACCCCAAGTCTTCTCCACGATCCCCGTATCTCCCATATTGTTCAACTGTTTTGTAAAGGCAAGAATTTTAGAAGCTCTAGATACAATTGTTAAAATTTTTTTAACGTATTTAGATAAGTGTAATAGCTTTTTCTTAAAAGCTAAAATCAGGTGCTGTTTATTTTTCTGCACAACCAGGAATTAGAGGAATAATGAATTAAGAAAGTCTGACATCTG
>NW_017731982.1:581801-583049 GCF_001890085.2 Hipposideros armiger
TGAGTCGCCAGCGATGGCGTAGGCTGCAGCCCCTGTGGCAGTGGGTTGCCATGGGCTACCGTGTGTAGCCAGCAGCCAGCGTGAGCCGCCAGCAGCCTCAGTGAGCGGCCCTCCAGAAGCCTGCGACTGATCTGCCTCTCCGGGGAAGAGCGCAATGATGGTGCCAACTTGGGCCAGTGAAGCGACGTCCTCTACAACTAGACTGAAGAACAAAAAGACAGCAACTTGTCTGTTCCCCTTCCTCCAATTCCCCAGCACTGCTCCCATTTCCCAATTCCCCAATAAAAATCTTTAAAACAAAAACAAAAACAAAAGAAGAATGGCCCTTGGAGAAGTGTCCTGCAAAGGCTGTAATTTTTTCCTTATTGTTTCTGGCTCAGGAAGAATGATAGATTGTTTCGAATAGCCAAAGACTGCAATTGTATCCAGTTATTCAACACTCCTGACAGTGAGAGAAGCTTCCCACACAGTTCACATGGGGCCACCCCATCAGTTAGCCAAGTGAGGTGCACAGGTGCTCGCCCTCCTCCCTTAAGATCTGATAGGAGGATTTTGGCAGCATCTGGTGGACAGTGAGGGGGACCAAAGCCAACCCACACCTGGAGCCAGATGAGCAAGGCCCAACTAGCCCTTCATTGTTTCAATGTCAAGTGAACAGAAAAAAATCGACATGGTGCCTAGGAAACAATGTAGGGCCAGAGAAAAAGGAAACTACGCTCAGGCTGCAGAGGAAAAACATACCTTTTTTAAGCGCTAAAATCCATCACATTTATTATTTAAAAGAATAAGAAAACACTCAAATGAAGCAGGAAAGTTATTTCCAAAACTCACAGTCCTAAACTACCCTCTTTTAAAAAAAATGTTTTATTTACTTTTTTAAATGAAATACATAATTGCAGTGGGTTGAAGTGTCTTTACAAAAGTCACAACAACCAGGAATCTCAGAATATGACTTTATTTGCAAATAGGGTCTTTGCAAATGTAACTAGTTCATTTATGATTAGGTCATGCTGGATTAGAGTGGATCCTAAATCCCACGGCTGGTGTCCTTATAAGAACAGACACACAGAAAGGCCATGTGAAGATGGAGGCAGGGATTAGAATGATGGAGCTACAAACCACAGATTAACAGGAGCCACCAGAAGCTAAGAAGAAGCAAGGAAGGATTCTTCCCTAGAGCCTTTGGATAAGTGTGGCCCTGCCAACACCTTGATTTAGCTGTTAGAATTGTGAGACTAACTTCTGTTG
>NW_017731982.1:586363-609693 GCF_001890085.2 Hipposideros armiger
GCATGGAGACAAAGTCATATAACATATGCAGAAATGCAGGGCACAGAAAAGCAGAGCATGAATTTAACATTAATGAACCAAATAACTTTCACTGGAAGAATGACCACAATCTCATATTTTATGAAGAAAAAACAACCAAGGGCTTAATGGAACCCAACAAAGAAGATACCCAGAAATGGTTGAAGGTAAGAAAATGCAAAAAGATTGCCTTCATTCACCATGTGGTGCAGCTGAAGTGTGGAGAAACTAGCAAATCAAAATAGATCAAGGAAATTTCAAAGCATCAAGAAGCTGGTTATATCAGACAGAGAAAGACAAATACCATATGATCTCACTTATATGTGGCATCTAAAAAACAAATGGACAAAAAAAACCCCAAATTCATAGATACAAAGAACAGATTGGTGGTTGCCAGAGGTGACTGGCAGATGGTGGGAGAAATGGGTGAAGGGTGTCGAAAGATACAAACTTCCTATTATAAAATAAAAAAAGTCATGGGGATGCAATGTGCTGCATGGTGACTATAGTTAACAATACTGTGTTGTATAATTGGAAGTTGCTAAGAGAGTAGATCTTAAAACTTCTCATCACAAGAAAAAAAATTGTAGCTATGTGTAGTGATGGATGTTAACTAAACATATTGTGGTGATCATTTCAGAATGCATACAAATAACGAATCATGTTTTGTGCGCATTTCTCTAAGTGTGCTATATTTAATATCAGTTTCTTAAAATATCAGTATAGGGCCAGCCGAGTGGCGCCGATGGTTAAGAACTGGCTTGGGATGCCAGAAGGACCCGGTTTGGATCCCACATATGAGGGCCAGTGACACTGCCCTCTACAGCTGAGATGCTGAACGACAGCTCAACCTGGAGCTGGGCTGCCGTGAGTCGCCGGCGACAGTGTAGGCTGCAGCCCCTGTGGCAGTGGGTTGCCATGGGCTGCCGTATGTAGCCAGCAGCCGCAGTAAGCGGCCGTCCAGAAGCCGGTGACTGATGTGCCTCGCCTGGGAAGAGCGCAATGATGGTGCCAACTTGGGCCAGTGAAGCAACGTCCTCCACAACTAGACTGAGGAACAAAACGACAGCAACTTCTCTGTTCCCATTCCCCCAATTCCCCAATAAAAATCTTTAAAAAAAAAAAAACCCGTATATAACACAGTTTATATAGTGTGGGTCTCATTTTTGCAACTGGGTGTAGGTGTGCATGCCCTCTCCCATTGGTGCACACATATTTATATAGGTAGGCACAGAATCCTAAATGTCAACAGGAATTATGAAAAGACAGGTGACTTTTACTTTCTTCGTTATGCTTTTTTTGTGTCTGAATATTGTTTACAGCAAGCACATTTTTTCTTTTATAATCAGAAGAAAAAGACAGAAAGACCTATTCCCACTTCAAAAACACATGTATATAAAACAAAACCTGCATATTCTTTGAATAGCAATTGCACTTCACAGAATTGCAGTGCAGAAATAATTAAAGATGGGCACAGCAAGTGAGCGACTACAATGCTCATCACATTTCGTGTCTTCTACCCAGTATTGTCATTTCTGAGAATCTAGCCTAAAAAATTATTTGAGAGGTAGACAAATATTTATACACAAGGTTTTTCATCATAGTGTGTTGTAAAATATGAAACATTTTCAATAACATTGGGGTAGTTAGATAAATTATTGTACAATCAAATGATGAATGTAGCCACAAATATGGGGTAGCTTTTGAAGAAAATGTGATGACATAGGAGATGTTTATTAGCACTGTCAAATGAAAATGTATAATACAAAACTCTAAATGCAGTATAAACCAAATTTTGCAAAATATGCATAAAATAAATATATATGCAAATAAAAAGGAAGAAACATGCAAATGTTTATAGTGGTTATTCCTAACTGTAAATTATAATATTTTTAAATTATCTTTTGTGTACCTCTCTGATTTTTTCCAAATTCTCTAAAATGAGTATTATATAGTCTGTAGTTTTTAGAAAGTCATTTTTTAAAACACTGCAGTCACAAATACTTATCCAGAGGGCAAACATCCAAAACAAAACAAAATTCTACTTCTAAAAAGAAGCACAGAAGGTGCCTCAGGCCCTGCTTGGCAGCCCTTGTACTCACTATAATCGAACCATCACCTGTTACTTAAAACCTGTTGGGTTCATTTAAATGTAATCCTATTATACCTGCTTATCTAATTTTCTTGCTCAAAATAAATTATAAATACTGATGGAGGCATGCAGAGGGATGCAGTTGTCAAGAGACATAACAATGTAAAAGTGAGTGAGAAAAGAGCAAAAAAGAATACTAGGCATTGTAATAATCATTGTTTAGTCATAGGGCATAGAAACCTATAGACCTGAGGGCAACAGTGAATTAAAACAATCCATATCCATATCCAGAATGTGATTCAAGTAATTAAAAATGTTTTATATAGCACTCTTTTATTAAAAACCCTCAATTTCACAGAAATGAACAAAGTTATAAAAGTTAGATCAAAGAGTTTTTTAAATTCTTTTGATTGACCACAAATATTTATTTTTTATAGATTAATATTGTGCTACTATATTTATATACTTATATATAGAGAGAAACATATACCCAAAATATAATTTTTAAAGAATCAGAATTTAAAATATTTGTTTTGCACACCAAAGGGATTACCTTATGCATCAATTTGGTTCAGAATTCAGCAAGTTAATATCTATGGTTTTATCTTTTACTCACATTTTTTATTACTGAACACTTTATTAAAACAACAAGATAAGTTCAGAGAATCATTTTACTTATATTTTAACTCAGAATTGCCCTATTAAAAAGAGGGAGGTGGTGGAAAGTTCCACCTAGCCAGTAGTTTGTCACCTTATAATTCTTCTGGCAATCTTACAGGAGAGCAAGACAGATCATATCCCTACTCTAATACTATCAGATGATTAAGTCAGGCAACATTTTCATACATAATCATTCCTTTACCTGATAGACTCACTATCTTTTAAGAAAAATAAAAAGAAAGATAGGTTATTTGTATACCTATCCTGTTACATTTTGCATGGTTTTTACTTGTGTCTGCTCATGTCTTCTATAGTCACAAATTTTTCTCAATATAACTTAAGTAGGATTTGGGACAAAGAAAAGCAATTCTGTAATACTAATACTAATAATAATAATAAATATATAGATATATATATAGTGAATTATGCTAATATGCTAACATATGAGTCTTATATTGCATAGTAAGAACATTTAAACTTAGAAGTGGGACAGATCCAAGATGGCAGGATAGATAAACATTTTGCCTGTGTCCTTCCGTGAACACATTAAAATTGCAACTAAAGTATAGAACAATCAACCTGGAGAACCATCTGAAATCTAGCCAAACAGAAGTCCTATAATTAAAAATGTAAAGAAGCCCCATTGAGACTGGTGGAAGGGGCAGAGAAGCAGAACGGGCCCCAAACCTCTCTGTGGTGTTGAGATGCAAGAGGGATATCTCGGCTGAGAAGGTTCCCACTGGAGAAGTGAGGGACCCCAACTCCCCATATCAGGCTCCCCCACCTAGAGTACTTGTGCCCAGAAGTGGAGCCCCCACAACATCTGGCTGTGAAAAACAGTTAAAATTCCAACCATCCAAGTGGGAAGGAAGGCTGCAGGAAACCCAAACGTCCTCTAAAATGGCCCGCGCACAGACACACTTGCTTGCAAGCACTCACCTTGGACTCCAGCAGAAAGATGGTGACTCAGGGACCCTCGGAGACATACAGGGGACAGACTGAGGTGTGTGGCTGCAAGGTGAGGGCTGGAGGACAATTGCCATTTTCTTTTTGTGGGGTCCTTGTCCCGTGCAGCTGGCAGGTGGGCACCATCTTGCTTCTGCTGAGCCTGCCCCCACAGGTCAAATCTGAATCTGATTGGCCTGGTGAGCTCCACTGCTCTGCCCTGCTGACTCACTGGGATCCCACCCCACCCAACTCATGCACCTCCAGAAGCACTTCTCTGTGAGCAACCAGCCCCGCCCACATTGCTGTCTATCTTGGAAAACTATCAGAGTCCAGCAGACAAGAAAAAGCTAAAAGAGTTAATTACCACCAAACCAGTATTATAAGGAATCTTAAAGGGACTTCTTTAAGACAGAAAGAAAGAAAAAAGATTAAAATTATGAATAATAAAATGGCAACAGCTACATATCTATTGATAATTATTTTCTATGTAAATGGATTAAATGTTCCAATCATAGGAGGGCTGAATGAATAAGAAAACAAAACCCTTACATATGCTGCCTACAAGAGACTCACTTCAGATCAAAAGACACACAGAGACTGAAAATAAAGTGATGGAAAAAGATATTTCATGAAAATGGAACAACCAAAAAAGCTGGGGGAAACAACACTTATGTCAGACAAAGTAGACTTTAAAACAAAGGCTATAAGAAGAGACAGTAAAGGACCCCATAATCCCACTTCTGGGTACTTATCTGAAGAAACTCAAAATACTACTACAAGGGGACATGTGCATCTATATGTTCATTTCAGTATTCTTTACAATGGCCAATATGTGGGGAGGCAGCCTGGGTGTACATTGATGGAAGAATGAATAAAGAGGAGGTGGTACATACATACAGTGGAATATTGATCCTTAAACGAGTGCCCACACTCGGCCCTCCATTCCTGAAGTGCATCACTCTTACATGCTGCAGGAAACCTCAGAGCTTGGAGGCCTGGTTCTGAAATGCAGGCTGGATGCTGCGAACACATCCCTAAGACAACCGACTAGCAAGTTGGAAACACCTGGCTACCTGTTTGCTTCAGATCCCTCTGTATTCTGTGAAGATGTGAATCAACAGAGCACATGCCTGAAAGCATAACCAATCCAAAACAAAAAATCTATCATGAAAGAACAGAAAAGCTTGCTTGTCTTTAACAAACTAAACTTTAATGTTCTCAAGTTAGTGAAGGTGATAAGGTAGAACCATCAAAAAAGCCTTCAAAAAGTTGATTGTGACCACAAGAAAATTCACTTCAGCTGAGCCAATATTTATTGAGAATATTCTTGGTCAGGCCCTGACAGATGCAAAGGAGGGTAGGACTAGAATTTTAAGTAGTTTATAATTGGAACTCCTATTAAATATGACAGGCTGAACACCTGTCTTCCCTCCCCAACTCCTTTAAAATGACTGTAACATAATTTTTCAAAAAAGAAGAAATAAAGTGTAAACCCACTGTCTCAGCTTACCTTCCTCCTGGCTCTCAGTGAATGGCCTCACATCACATTCCATGAAAAATCTGAAGCAATCAGGAAAACCTCCCCCAAACTCCCATCACCACATCTATGCCCTCTGACTGCTACAGCATCCACACCCATGTGCTCTTCCCCCCTGTTACCGAGACAAGCTCAGCACGGGTCCCTAAGGCCACATTCCAGCTGTCACGCTCCCCTTGCCTTGAGCTAGTTCAGGGGACCTCTTCACAATTCTCACCCATCCTGTATCATCCTTTTTCCTCTCTATTGGGCCACCCCATCAGCATAGCTGGTATTCTCCTTCCTCCTTCTGCTCCCTCCCTACTTCTCCATACAAAAGGGCTGCAAAACCATCTTACATGCTATTTTATTCCAATCCTCTCCCTTTTAAGGCTCACTCCAGTCAAGTTTTCCACCCCGCAATTTGCATGGTTACAAATGGCATCCATGTTGCTAACCCCAGTAGTCAATTCTCTCCTTTCCTCACTTGGCATGATTTATCACTCTCTCCGACTTGATTACTTCCTTCCCTTTGCTTCTCCAACACCACACTCTCCTGACTTCTCCACCTCGCTGGCCATATCATCCCATATTTAATCCTCTCTTCTCCCTTCTTATTCAGGGGCAATGTGGAAGCCACATGTTGAAGATGGTGACATATAGAGATGGAAGGAGCCTGAGTTCCTGAATGTGTGGAGAACAACCTCTTGCCTCTCCTGATAACCTAAATTGCAAAAGAAATAAACCTTTATTGTGTGAAGCCAGCATAATGGAAACATTGTTTATTATAGCAGCTAGCATCCCTTAGCCTGACTATACACTCAACTACTGTAATAGGAAGACAATGAAAAATCTGATAAATCAAGAAATAGGCATTGAAGCAAATTATTTAGCTATATGAATGTATATAGCAAAAGAAGCAGGTAAAAGAGGTGAAAGTGGTACATTTGAGGAGTGGAACTAGGGTGGGATGGGGTAGGCGACTGCTGGTTTTTATTATAAGCTTAATAGTAATACTCAACTTTTAACTCTATGTATGCATAAATTAAATAAAAATATAGATTATCGATCTAAAAGAGGTTGACAAGCTTGTAGGAGATAACGAGCATAGGTAATTACAGAGTACATTTATAAATACCCAAAGCAAAGCATGATGTGTTATCAGCAAAACATCAAAACTCTCTTAAGAAGATGGATCAAGTACACTGGAGTACAATAAAAGTTGTGCTCAATTTGGTTCAGTTGTTCTGTTGTAGATTTTGGATATGATGGCTTCCCAGAGGGTAAAAAACTTGGGAGTATTTTCTTCCTTTTTTTGGAGGAGTGTAAGAGGAAGATATTTTAAATAGTAAGTGGAAGAAGGCCCAAAATCCGGGCTCTGCTAGCACGTACTATTTTTTTGTGCGAATTTTTTTAAAGCACCCCTTCCTCAAGATACTTTCATCAGTCAGAAAACTGCCTTTAGTATGCTTATCATGTTAGAATGAGACACTTTACTGACATCTAGTGGATAAGCATCACACTAAATATTCAAGTTCAGATATTCATACCTACACAGTGAACTGCTTTCCTTAGATGTGCAGTTTGTCCCATGCACAACTGGTACAATTCATGCTTTGGATATCATCATTCCTAAAACTACTGCTGATTGTCCCCCTTGCGAACCCTCACCCCTCAATTGATCCTATCTTGCTTGTTCCTCTCCCCTTCTCCTCTCCTTTTCTTTCTCTCTGGCCCTCCTGTTTAAGAGCACCTCTCCCCTCCAAAACATCACCCACTTCTTGTGCAGCGCCAAGATCTTGGCTTCAGCAGACACCTAGACCTTTAGAGCTTCACCTTCTACCGAGATCTCGATCCAAAACTAAGATGCAAATCCAGAGCCTATTGTTAACAAAATATTTTCCACCTCAGTATAGATGCAGGCCACAGTTCAGTACATCTTTTAATTTAAGGCCTGTGTATTTAGGTGAATGAGACCCTGAGGGGGCTGCTCTCTGAGGCTCTCAGGCTCCACCGCTAGACCCATGTACACTGCTTGCTCAGAAGTGAGTATTTGCCACACCCTTCCAGGTCATTTTCAAAACCTTGACTAAACCAGGAGCCAGAAAAACAATGAGTGTGCTTTTTTCTCTACTTCTCTTAGGACTCTAGGCTGGCTTGGCTGATGGTTGCTCAGAGACCCTAAATCATCTCACTTAATTAAAGGAAAGCCTTATTTATTTTTTTCTCTGTTTTGTTTTTGTTTTTGTTTTTGTTTTTGTTTTCTGTTCCAATTTACTCAAGGGATTAGTTGATACACATCTGCAGGAAAAACATGCTTCATTCTTTCCAGGCCTAACTCCTCTCTTTCCCTTTGTGGGAAATTGAATAACCAGCCTGTGCTCTGGGAATGTAGAATGACCCAATCCCCTTTACTTACATGCATGACTTGATGCCACCAGTTTTCTGTACTACTTTCTAAAACGATACCCTGGTTAGATTAAAAGATTTATCTTCAATGAATCCCTTTCTTGCCATCCATCTCCCCTAACATAATTTATGGGAAATGAGGTGCCTTCAAGGAGGCCACCCAATCTCCATGACTAGCATTTGAATTATTTTGATTCTTAAACACACTGATCTGTAAAACAGAATAATTCTAGGAAACACTGTCTCTAAAACAGTTTTTCATGATTAACACAGTTGAAGTCTTTACTATACTCTATAAAATATAGACTAACCTTCTGAAATTCTTTGGAACACTCAAGTATCCAATGAATGTTCACAGTTAGAGCTCAAGTGCCTCTTCCTTTTCTGAATTAAGCTTGGACATCTGTCATTTCTTGCCTCATATAAGGTAGAAGCCTTTATTGCATCTCATTGAACATCATTTTACTTGCATGGGAAATTAGAGCAATGGTCCTATAGTTACTGTACTCATATTACTTTATTACTATGTTACTTTATTACTGTGTTATTATTGTTACTATGATATAAATGATATCATACAGAATGTGTCCTTCTCTGTCTGAGGGCATTTATAGCATAATGCCCTCAAGTTCCATCTGTGTTGTTTCAAATGGTAGGATTTCCTTCTGTTTTATGGCTTAATAATATTCCACTATATATATATATATATATATATATATACACACACATACAGAGGGTGCAAAAAATGTATACACATTTTAAGAAAGGAAAACTGCATTAAAATTGTAATACTCAATATATACCGATAACAAAAGATGAATACAAGTCACATTTGACTTATACAATTACAAGAGGTGCTCAAAGTGGTTACCATCAGGGTCCAGACACTTCTGATTATGCAAACTACTGTGTGAGCAACTTTGACCAAAGTGTTGACTTATGTACATTTTTTGGTACCCTGGTATATAGATATAGATATAGATAGATAGATAGATGATCAATAGATAGATATACATATAGATATATAGATAAAGAAGATGCAAGATTATATCTATATCTATATAGATATATTGAGATTATATCTATATTATTCACTGTGCAATTATATCTACATTATATTGTGAGATTATATCTATAACACCTGTCTACCTCTAAGGACAACATACCCAAAGGCAGAGTGGGAAGGTATCAGAGCCCTGCTAAAGTGAATCCTACTTTGTAGGGTCAGCTCCTGCACAATAGCTCCTCCACTATAGTCACAGCCAGTCCTCACAGCCAGTCAGTCCAAGGGTCAATCCCTCCATTGACATGCAAACAGCAACCTAGGTTCAACTGCAACAGGAAGGCACACACAACCCACACAAGAGACACACTTGGAGCACCAGCTGTGGTGCCACTGGGCCCCACATGACACCTACTACATAAGGCCATTGTACTAAGACCAGGAGACAGAATAGCCCTACCTAATAAGTAGAAACAAACACAGGGAGGCAGCAAAAGTGGGGAGACAAAGAAACATTTCCCAAATGAAAGAACAGAACAGAGCTCCAGAAAAGGAACTAAACAAAATGGAATCAAGCAATCTACCAGACATAGAGTTTCAAACACTGGTTATAAGGATTCTCGGTGATCTCAGGGAGAACTTCAACAAAGAGATAGGAAACATAAAAATGGAGATAAAAAAACATAAAAAAGAACCAGTCAAAAATAAAGACTACAATAACTGAAATGACGAATACATTAGAGGGAATCAACAGTAGATTAGGTGAAGCAGAGAATCAAATCAGTGATTTAGAAGATAAAGTATGAGAAAACACCTAATCAGAACAGCAAAAAGAAAAAAGAATCCCCCCAAAAAAATGATGAGAGTTTAAGGGGCCTCGGGACAAGAGCAAGCATACCAACATTCCTTTCATAGGGGTACCAGAAGGAGAAGAGAGAGAGAAAGGAATTGAAAGCCTATTTGAAGAAATAATGATGGAAAACTTCCTTAACCTGGCAAAGGAAATAGACATATGAGCCAGAAAGTGCAGAGAGTCCCAAACAAGATGAGCCCAATGAACCCAAAAAGGCCCATACCAAGACACATCAGAATTAAAATGCCAAAGTTTAAAGACAAAGGAAGCATCTTAAAAAGCAGCAAGATAAAAAGTTACCTACAAAGGAGCTCCCATAAGACTTATCAGCTGATTTCTCAAAAGAAACTTTACAGGCCAGAAGGGAATGGCACGAAATACTCAAAGTAATGAAAACCAAGGACCTACAACCATGATTACTCTACCCAGAAAAGCTATCATTTAGAATTAAAGGACAGATAAAGAGTTTTAGAGACAAGAAAAAAACAAAGGAAGTCATCACATCAAACTAGTATTACAAGAAATGTTAGAGGGGAAATAAAAAGGAGAAGAAGGAAAAAGATTAAAAATACAAATAATAAAATGACAATAACTACATATTTCAACAATTACTTTAAATGTAAATTGATTAAATGCTCTAATCAAAAAATAGGATGGCTGAATGAATAAAACAAGACCCTTACATATGCTGCCTACAAGAGACTCATTTCAGATTGAAAGACAGACTGAAAGTAAAAGTATAGAGAAAGATATTTCATAAAAATGGAAACAAACAAAAAAAGCTGGGGTAGCAACACTTATACCAAACAAAATAGACTTTAAAACAAAGGCTATAAGAAGAGACAATGAAGGACCCAGTAATCCCACTTCAGGGTATTTATCTGAAGAAACTCAAATGCCACTTCAAGAGGACATGTGCATCCATATGTTTATTGCAGCATTATTTACAATGGCCAAAACATGGAGGCAATCTGGGTGTCTATCAATGGAAGAATGAATAAAGAGTAGGTGGCACATATATATAATGAAATATTGCTCAGCCAGTGAAGGGAATGGGTTCTTACCATCTGAGACGGCATGGATAGACTTGGAGGATATTGTGCTGAGTGGAGTATATCAGACAGAGAAAGACAAATGCAATGTGATTTTGCTTATATGTGGAATCTAAAGAACAAAATAAACAAACAAACAAAACGGAAACAAATTCATATATACAGAGAACATTTTGATGGTTACCTGAAGGGAGGAGGATGGGTGAAAAAGGGGGAAGGGATTAAGAAGCACAAATTGGTTATTACAAAGTAGTCATGGGGATGTAGGGTAGAGCATAAGGAATATAGTCAATAATACGATAATAACTGTATGGTGTCAGATGGGTACTAGATTTCTTGGGGTGATAGATGGGGGGTTTGGGGGCAGGGCGAAAAAGAGGATTAAGAAGTACAAATTGGTAGTTACAAAATAGTCATGTGGATGTAAAGTAAAGCATAAGGAATATAGTCAGTGATATTGTAATACTAAGTATGGTGTCAGATGGGTACTAGATTCATTAAGGTGATAGATGGGAGGGGAGTTGGGCAGGGTGAAAAGGTGAAGGGATTAAGAAGTCATGGGGATGCAAAGTAAGCATAGAAAATATAGTCAATAATATGGTAATAACTATGTATAGTGCCAGGTGGGTACTAGACTAGTCAGGGAGATCAGTTCTTAACTTATATAAATGTCTAACCATTATGCTGTACACCTGAAATTAATATACAATAATATTGAATGTCAGTTGTTTGTAATTGAAAATTTTTTAAATGGGGAAAAGGATAAAGAGGGATAAGAGGTTCAAATTTTCAGGTATAAAACAAATAAGTCATGGGGATGTAATGTACAGTCATGTAATGTACAGGGAATACAGTCAATAATGCTGTGATAGTGTGGTTCAGTGTCAGATGGTTGCTGGACGCACCATGGTGATCACTTCTTTAGGTACACAAATGGGAATAACTATGGTGTACACCTGAAACTGATATAACATTGTATGTCAGCTATATTTTAATACAAATATTTTTTTAGAAAAGAAAGGTTTGCTCCAGACCTAAGATTAGAAATATTATTCTTCTAATAGTTGTGCCTGAAGACTAGAGTTAACACTGAAATGTATGATATTCATATTTTTATTTGATTTCTTAAGCCTTAATTTAGCTTTTATCTATCTATCTATCTATCTATCTATCTATCTATCTATATATATATATATATATATATATATCTTTATAAGTATATATAATTTTTTAAGGTTTTTTTTTCCTTTTCTGGTTCATCTATGCTCTTGATTAACCCCATTATTTCATGTTATTTGGTATCTATCCACCAAGAGCCCTTTTGAAGGAAAATCACTCTTCCCACAGCCCCTGCCACCTAAGTTTAGAGCACTTTGCCTAAACTTTACTCCCTGGTCTTTGCAGATTGGGCTAAGAATAAACACCTAATTTAAGGGCACCCAGTCCATAAACCTGCCAGCAAATATATTATAACATGACCTAGCCTAAGAGGAACTAGACTGAGCAGACTTTGTCTCTCTGGAATTCAAATTGGTAACATCTGAAATGCTGATAGTCATGTGAAAACTAAAGGTATTGGGAGCATAAACTATGTGTAAACAGAGCCAGCCTGTCCACAGATGGCATGGAACAAATCAAACACTAGAAGTTCGGAATTTATAGTTTCGCCAGAGAGAGAAAAAAATTACCAACAGAGACATTACCTCTGGGAAAATTTTGGTAAATACTAAATATTCTAGCTTCAGCACAAGTTGACATCCTATCTCCAAGTCCCATCCCTGTGGGACCTTGTCAGCTAATTCACTGCCCTACCAATCATCCAAGGAACATTTCTTTCTCACAGAAAGGCCCTGAAGAACCTCCAATGCAGAGAGAAAAAAACGTCTCAACAACAGTGGTTTCTGGGGAACTTCACAGAAGACCAAGCTGCTCAAATAAAAATGGACGATGAAGCTGATCTTTAGGAAATCTGTCCCTTTGGAAGAATACTGGGATAAGGGGACATTGAAATGGTCCTTGAGGTGGCAGACAAGGAAACGGAAACTAAGTAGACAAAGGAAGACAGGGTGGAAGCTCCACCAAGAAGTTACTTGAATGAGAGGCGAGCTTCCTAAAAAGTGTGAAACGCAAGCACATCCGTATGTCTCGAGCAAGTATTTGAGACACCTGAATGAGTCATTCTTGTGGAGCTTTCTGAGGAGGGAGAACTCAAAGAAATTCTGAGAATGAGTCAAGGCAGATCATTCAAAGCCTTGTTCACATCAGCTAGAGCATATCTTCACAGTGTACACTGAGATCAGAAACTGGAGAGCTCAGTGGTTTAAAGCTTTATGATGCTAACAACTTCAACATCCAGGTAATTTAGGCTCAGCTGTGGGAAAGCCATGCTGTGCCTTACATGTGGGACCCCCACTGCCATCAATGCCCATGGTCATAGCCAGCAGTGTGACAATGGGGCATAAGGACAGGGCATCATGTGGGAACCGCCTTTCATGGTAAGCTCAGAAAAAATAGTTTTGAATTAATAAAAATGAGTGAACTACCTTTGAAGATCCACTTTGGGATTCTGTAAGTGATTGTGCTAAAAGCATTTCCAAACAATTTATGAAAGTAAATCTTGCTCCCAGAATCACAGCTGAAGAGCTGCCAGATAACCAGTGGTTAGCAGGCAGCACACTTTCTCTGGCAAGATCAACCAATGTGCTAGCAATGGCTTAAGAATGGAAAAATAACTCAGGGACTGATGAGGAAAACACATCAGGCCAAAAGAAGAGCAACCGCTCCCTTCCAGGACAGTTGAGAGGTCACCCGCCCAGGGGAAGTGTCACTGGTTCGTAAGACTTCAATTGAAGAGGAGGAAAACCAGCCCTCTGCTTGTGAAAATACATCTTGGTGGTGACCAGTCAGCTCAGTTGGTTAGAGGGTGGTGCTGATAACACCAAGGTTGCCGGTTCAATCCCCGCATGGGCCACTGTGATCTGCGCCCTCCCTATGTCAACTATGCCATTGTAGCATGAAAGCAATGTGTAACCAATGACCATGGCTGTTCCCCAATAAAAAAAAAATATTATTTTTTTTAAAGAAAAGAAAATATATCTCCTGCAACCAGTAAGAAGGCAAAATGGACAGTCTGGACATGTTCTTGTCAGGCTCCACATCTAGCAAATTGTTTCCAGCTGGGTTCTAGGAAGAAATAGAGAAACCCCCTGTGACTTCATTCCAAAGAGTGCCAACCACAGGCACTAGTAAATCCAATGCCCTGTGTAGAACTGAAAAGTTAGCTTCCTCCCACGCTGACCAGTACAAGGACAGGCTGCTCTTTCAAGTGCTAAAATGAGCGGCGGGGGAGGTAGGGGGGGGGGGGGCAAAGATGGGACTATGCTGAACCTGTTAGTGCCACTGAAAACTACACCTGCTTACATCAGTTTTAAATTGTAACAGTTCCCTCCAAAGCAGTACAGCCACCAATAAGCTTGATGGCAGGCTGTGGCTGGAATCCAGGTAAGCTGGATACAAGGGTTGTCTAGACAGGCAGATGCCCTGATAACAGCTAGGCCTGTTGGCAAGGCTGCAGGGTACACTTGCTAAGTTTTACATGTATTTATTTTATATTTAGTCACAATTTTTATAGAGGAATACAAGAGGCCAATTATAGTCATGAATGTCCCAGATAAGGTGCACTTTGCACTAGAAGACTGTTAGGAAATTGCTAACAACCTCACCAGCGGCATTAGAGAAAAGTACTTCAGCCACGCACGTGTGTTCTCATGGCTTTAGGTTGCTAGAGATTGCGCAAGACAACTTATTGTAAACTTCAAAAACTAGATTATGTAACTACCTGTTAGTAACCTGCTGCTAAATTTCCCTTATAATGATGGAATTAACAGAAAGTATATGTTAACCGTGCCTCCCCCCGCCCCAAATAAATGAATTCTGCAAGGGTGTGGTGAGAGGCACCGCTAGTGGTAATATAAATCCGAAGAAATTTTCTGGAAAGTAATGGAACATATAACAAAAGCTTTAAAACAACATGCATTTTCTTTGCACGACCTTCCTCAGCTTTGGTTTTCTCATCTGTAAAATAAAGACAATGACATGCCCTCTTCAGGTTTCTATGACAGCTGACATCCTGTGTTCACATCAGCTGAAAGGAGTAGCTGCTTGATAAATGCCATTCCCATTCCTCTCTGTCCTCTGATGGTACCCCATCTCTTTCACCATCTGTGTCCCTTCGCTGAAGACCCAGGTGGATACCATCATCACCTGTGTTATTATTTAGACTTGGTCCCATGTGACATGCACTTTGAGATCACTTTTAAACAAAGATTATGACCATGGTAAGTCTGAGGCCAAGAGGTCCATTGGAACCAGCCCACGAGACACTGTATCTATGATACCCCCACCTTGTTAGCTTTGTGTTCTGATCAAATACACCAAGGAGATAGAAAATGCACCAGGATCATTGGTTGTGCACCTAAAACTGTCACATGGGGCTCTTATTAATCCACACAGCAACCAGCTGAAATAAGCATTATTAACTCCACTATATAGATGAGGAACCCGCAGCCCAGAGGATGTAAGTGGTTCCCGCACAGCAATCAGGGGTAGACTCAGGAATTAAACCGAGGTCTTCTCACTCTGAGGCTTACCCAGGGTCTTTCTTCCACCACGCCACCCCAAGGGACTCCCGATTCCATTTCTGTCCCAGCTGACCCCACAGGCCGTGGTGTGGTGCTACAGAAAGGGCAGTGGCCTTTCTTCATCTTTATCAGATATTCATTGAGCACCTTCTACGTGCAGGTACCACGCTAGGTGCTGAGAACACAGAGGTCAACAAACCAAAGTCTCTGTTCAGGACACAGACTTAGGTTTCAGTTGGGGAGTCATCTTGTGGGGAACAAGGAAACGTGATGCATCTGGGGTCAGACTGCTGGAGGATTCAAGGAGAACGTATTTGAAATGAGACCTGGGAGCGCCAACCCTGCAACGATCTCAGGGTGGAGAGGTCCAGGCAGAAGAGCAGAAAGAGAAAAGCTTTGGAGTGGGCGGGGAGAAACAGGGAGGGGTCAAGGAGCAGAAAGAAGGCCAGTGTTGCTGGAGTAGAGGGGAGAATGAGTGGTGTGAGGGAGGGAGGCAGGAGGTGCGCCTCGTGGCCACAGCTGGACTGTATTCTAAAGTATGGTGGGAAACCATTCTATTGGGTCATCGGGAAAGTCATGACATATTTTTCTATGTTTTCCAATCCAAAAATGTGTCCTAACTTTCCCAACGATCCAATATTATAACAGGGAAGTGACACCAGCTGATTCATATTTTTTAAGACTCACCTGGCTTATGTGTGGAAAACGGGGTGGGAGCAGTAAGACCACGGCTATTCCAGAGTGAGCTGATGGCAGCCTGATGAAAGCAGAAGCAGTGAAGATGCAGGAAAGCGGACCATTTTGACACCTATTTGTGAGGTAGCACTGAGTCAGGTTACTAAGGAATTGAGTCTGTGGCTGTTGGGAGTGAGGGCAGGGGTAGGGCAAGAAAGTCTCTGAATAAGGCGGGTGACGAGGCCATTACCTGAAGTGGGAGGCCTAGGAGAGAAACGGATTGGAAGCTGGAGACCAAGAATTCTGTTCTGATCGTGGTAAGCTTAAGAAGCTGGTCAGATATCCAAATGAACATAAGTAGGCAGTTGAACTGGCCTTTTGCCCCATGGAGTAGTCAGGGTTGGATTGGATCAACTAGGAAGTGAGCACAGAGGAGTGAGAGCGCGTGGGTCCTTGTTGAGAAAGTCGGAGCGATGACGCCTGCTCTCTCTCTCTCTTAAGGGTGGTCTGCATTGGGGTTGAGTTACGTGAGGGCAGACTTCTGTTCCAACGTCAGCTACCATCACTTAGTTGCAAACACCACCCAACTGTTCCTGCTTCTCAGCAGTAAGGTGGCTGATAAAGAATTTCCAATGTGGAGAAGCTCTCCTGTGATGAAGAAGATGGAAGGGGTACTGGGGTGAGCCCCACCCTCCCTCCAGGACCTGCTGGTTTCTCTAAGCTTTACCCTCATTTCAATGACTGAGGGACAGCTAAAAACAAGCTGGTCTATTTCCCCTTCCTGATCTCATTTCTGTGAAGCCCATCACCATGGCATTGAAATAGGTAGCACAACAGAGGCCACCAAGTTGCTGAGATGCTACTGAAGCCCTTGGGCAGTTGGCCTGAGAGGTTTGAAAATGCCAGTGCTTCCTTTCCTCAGACTCAATAGGCACATTATTTTTCATGGAGAATTTAACATCAGGAAGTTTTCATTTTGTAATTGCCAGATGTTCTTCTGCTATCTTTGAGGGAGACAAATTCTTTTTATTTTCTTTGTGTGCATATTACACACACACACACACACACACACACACACACACACACACACACATTTTCCCATCTAGTTGCAAAGCAGAGAACATTTTTTTTTCTTTGATTTTCATCTTTTTCTCCCTTTGAATGCAGACCAAGGATGGGAAATTTCCAGTCAAAGGAATAATTCTTTCCAAAGCTGTGATGCAAATGAGGAGGGGTGGTAATGATGTACACCAGGATGCAAACTAAACGTTTATCATTGTAACTAGGAGGTCAGCCACCTGGACGTTACTCACACCTCCACAAGCTGCCTTGGGCTTCAGCTCCCAATGAAAAGGATGAAAGCATTCATTTCCTCCCCAAGGGTGCTGTAAAAAGAGGGTGTGAGAATCTACCGTGTGTGGTTGTGGTCTGAGTCACTCTAAGATGGAAAATGTAGGAATGGAAGTATGAAGTACGTGCTTTAGGAAACAGCCCTCTTTGATTTCACTTGGTGATTAAATAAATCAATATCATTCACTCAATACAAGTATTCCCTACTCACTCCCTCAAAAACACTATACACAGATATGTTGTGTGTCTATGTACATCTATTTACATGAGACACACAGTACTTCTTATATACAACTATATACAAGGAGGCTGTAGGTTGCATGTATAGTAAACATCTAGAAATCTTTTTTTGAACTCCTACCCTGTGCCGGGGTCTATGCTAACTGCTATAAATTCAAAAATGAACAACACACACAATACTTTTTCTTATGGAGGTAACTGTCTAATAATGCATACAGACTCCTAAACATCTCAGCCTACTTATCAAATACAAGATCAGGCATTGTTTTTTTTTCAGATTTAGAGAGCACTCACAGAGGGACAGAGCAACATTACCTAACAGAAGACAGGTAGGCTAAAAGATATCCACCAAAGCCTATGAATATGTTACCTTACAGGGCCAAAGGGACTTTGCAAACATTATTAAATTAAGGACCTTAATATGGGGAGGTTATCCAGGATTATCCAGATGGGCCTAATGTACTCACAAGGGTCCTTATAAGAGGGCAGCAGGAGGATCAGAGTCAGAAAAAGGTGATGTCACGACAGAAGCATAAGTTACAATGATGAGTTTGAAGACAGAAGGAAGAGCAAGCTGGGGAATATGGGCAGCCCCTAGAAGAAAGGAACGCAGCCCTACCTACATCTTCAGTTTAGTTGTCCGACCTCCAAAACTGAGAATCATTTTGTGTTTTTTTTGTTTGTTTGGGGTTTTTATTAATGTTTTTTTCTGTTCCTATCAAGATAATCATGTTGATTTTCTCTCTTCATTGTTATTGTGATGATTTAATACTGTTTCGGGGGGGGGTTGGGGGGAGGGGAACAGCATTGGGGAATCGGGGAAGGGGAACAGACAGGTAGACAAATTGCTGTTTTTGTTCTTCAGTCTAGTTGTGGAGGACGTTGCTTCACTGACCCATGTTGATATGATCATTGTGCTCTTCCCGGGTGAGGCAATGGGTCGCCGGTCATTCGTCGGCCACTCACAGCGGCTCTTGGCAGCTCACACCGGCTGCCGGCAGCTCACGCTGGCTGCCAGCCACTCACGTAGCTCACGGCAGCCCACTGCAGCCCCGCTGCAGCCTATGCTGTCGCTGGCAACTCACAGCAGCCCAGCTCCAGGTGGAGCTGTTGTTCATCATCTTAGCTGTAGAGGGCAAGCGTCACTGACCCTCCAGGTGGGATCCAAACCACAGCTCTGCTGCACAGAGCTGGGACTCCCAAGCAAGCTCTTAACCAGCTGAGCTACTCAGCTGGCCCCATTTTGTGTTGTTTTAAGCCACTATATTTGTGGTAACTGGTTATGGCAGCAATAGATAAGGAACTAATGCAGAAGATTAGGGAGGGGTTCCTGGAAGAGATCAGGTTTAGGTTTGAAAACTAAGTAGAATGTTTAAGGAAGCCAATGCAGGTGTAACAGATTGGAGCAGCCAGATAGAGACCATCTCAGCAATGAATTGAGATGCAAAAGCATGCTTATCACAGAGGCCTTGCTTTAATTTCTTATTTTGTTTTGAGTGGAGTGGAGGGGAGCAGGAGGGGATGCCAAGGAGACTGTGGAAGATCTTGAACAGGGAATATCAATTATCTACGGCCACAATAATGCTGTATAACAAACCACTCCAAAACTGTGGCTTCAAACGCCATGCATTTATCATTTCCCACAAATCCCTGGGTCACTTGGGTGGTTCTGCTGACCTGAGCAGACTTGGCTGCTGTAGCTGGACTTGCTCCTGCCTCAGTAGTCAGACGGCAGGTTGGCTGTGGGCTGGTTGGCCCAGGTTGGCCTCAACAGGGGGTTTTGGCTCTTCTCCACATGTCTCTCACTTCCTGGGAGGCATGAAAATTTGGTACAATTAATGTAATCAATCTACCACACAAGGAATTGAGAATTTTGTTTTAGATTCATTAAATGATTAGAAGTCTGCAGGTTTTTAAATGGGGAGTATAATGGTTAAAAAAAACAAAACCTGTGTTTAAGGAAATTATAGTGCCAAATATATGGCTTGCTACACAGAACATTGATTTACAGAATATTAATAAGAGTGGATTCTAAATGTCATGGCTCGGATTCAACATACTGATTTTAGTTATCTATAGAATAGCAGCCTAAAACTCAGTGGCTTAATCAACCATGTTATTAAGATTTCATAACTTTGTGGATCAGGACTTGAGCTGCACTAAGCTAGGCACTTCAGAACACCCAGAGAGAGTATTCCAAGAGAGAGAACGTGGAAGCTTACAGCCTTTTAAAGATTGAGTCCAGAATCAGCACGCAGTATATTCCACTGCACGCTACCGGTCAAAGCAGTTGTAAACAAGATCAATCTATTCCTTTCTAAGATCCTGTTGCTTCCTCAGGAAAACAGGGTTAAGTAACTGGGTTTACGTATCATCCTTTTTGCACATGTTTGAGAAGGACTTTTGTAAGAAAACAAGCCATGTTTCACATCTAGGTGGAACAGTACTGGATCTGGAAGGTGGGTGTGTAGCCTGTTCTCGGTCCTGCTGTAGATACACAGCGTGGAGGAGTAAACTGCATGCATATGCACTGCGTCCAGACCCAGGGTCTCCCGGCATGGCTTCTGCGTTTCTGGGCGTTACCAATAGCAGTGACCTCAGGCCCTCTCAGAGGTGGAAAGAATGAAAGGGGCAACTTCCTGTCCCGTCCTCTTGATGCTGTTATTCTACTAGCCTCCTCTCCCAACCCCCAAAAAGGAGTGAGGGGCACAGGGGAGCATTGTGCCCTCCTCTCTACCTGGAACCTCGCTCCTGGAAGGCTCCTCCTCGCCTCTGTGACCTCTCCAAAGGGCTCTCCTCCTCAGAACCGCCTCACCCCACTTCCCCTGCTCAAAGGAGAAGGGCAGTTCATCTTCCCAATACACAGACTAGAACTTATGTCTTGGATCGCGTTCCCCCGAAGCAGACTCTGAGACAAGGATTCAAGTGCAAGAAGTTAACCTGGGAGGAAATCCCATGGAGCACCAATAGTGGCGTGGGGAAGGGGAGGAAGCCAAGAGCGGGTGTGTGAATGAGCGGATCACCATTGCGGGCAACTGGGGCTCACACTTGCTGGATGCTGTAGAGTGCACCTCAGAGCTGCCCCATCCATGGGGTGGAAGCTGGGATAGTCACCCTCCAGGCCCCACCATCACGGCAGGGCACCAGCTCCCCTGCACATCAGGCCTTTGCCAAGCACGGGACTAGCAGCCAGAGACAGCCTCAGGCAGGGCCACAGGTACTCGTGGTAGAGAGATGCCAGCACGCACAGGGCAGGGATGGTTAAATGTTAAGGGGATAAGAATGGAGTACCAACATCATCTGCCACAAATTCATAAACCTCACATCGTGGCCATTTTTACCAATTACATCACTGAGATAGTTCTATCAAATAAGAAAAAAATCAAATTTTGAATGTTGTGTACGTCCTGAGTAAAATAAAATACATTGAAGTGAAATAAATTTGAACAATACAGACACATATACAATCAAAACTAAAAGTCACTCTCATCTCTTTGTCTCTTTACGCCATTCCACAGATGTATCCACTGTCTCCACTGTTCCTGTTTTAAGTGGCCGGTTACAATCATCCCTCTAAATCATGTACTTAGGCAGGAGGTCCTCATTATCCAAGGACAATTAGCACCGGAAAAAGCCACTTAAAGGGAATCCATATGAAACAGAGATCAAAATTTCACAGTAAATGGTGATTAGGAGATTATCTTGAAAACTGAAGCTAATATTATAAAAATAAGTGTACTTTTATTTAATAAAACTTAATAGCCACTGTGCACTAATTCTTAGAAAGAGTAAAGAATAAATCAAGCAATTAAAGGGTTTGGGGAGAAATTTTTCAGACAAAATTGTACAATAGAAGGATACAACATCTTTTGTATTTGACTGTCACAGTTCATTGAATGGTCATTTGTACAAAGCGCATTTGAAGACTTCATAGGTGTTCCCAAGGACTTCTCTTTATTTTGTGATACTCAAATCCATTTCCTCCAAGTGACTATACTCTTGTCATCCTGGTCAGGTTTTCCCTTCTCAGTTGTCAACCAGCCTCACTCCCTACATCTTATTTAAGATTTGCAGTGACTGAATTAACGTGATAGGGAGAAATGACTGCAAGTGTCAAGAAGACAGTTTGTCTTAGTAGGAGCTAATTTTATTAATATTCATATAATTTTTGAATAGATGCATACTTTGACCACTTTTGATTCTCTATGCAACCTCATAACTACAGAGACTAACAATCATAATGAATATTCATATAGTGAGGACCATTGTACCTGCATTTCGTAATTTATCAATTTTGGACAACATCTACTGACATTCTCACTAGGAAAGACGGGAAATTACTGCCCTTAAATTGCCAGCCGCATCCCCATGCCCTGTACCTCTTGGTTTTTGTTGTATAATCTTAGTTCCCCTAGGTTTGCCTTTGTACTTTTCGATATACTTAAACTTCTATTTCCTGATCTAGAAACATTCCCCTGCCTCCTCTGACTCTGCCCCTGAGAACCAGTGTCTTAAGCCATTGGCAGAGTTTGCCCAGTGAACCAAAGAACATGGACACAAGTGTCAGAAGTCAAGCCTGTGAGCTGTGCAGAGGTGGCTCCACTGTACCTGGGGAAAGGCAGCCCTGAGCTCCAAGGCTGTGAAAATTGAACTTGATTCAAATTGACTTTCTAGACCTGGTCTGTTCTCAGTTCCTTGGGGAAACAGAGGTAGCTGACTCTGCCAAAAACACAGATGCATGTGCAGCAGAGAAAAACACCTTTGATGGAACAGCCTATTAAAAAAAATAGGAGCTAATGTTGATGATAATTTTGAAACCAATGTTTCTATCCCGTAAAGTGAATTAAGCCTAAAATCTGAAGGAACAGTAGCTTCCAGGGCAGCAGTCCCCAAACCTGGTAACACATCCTGAATACCTGAGGAGCCTGATTCTCAGGCCCCACTTCTGGGCCTTGGGAGGGAGGCTGGGGAATCGGCCTTTTCATCTGGAACCCCAGGTTTCTGATCCTTCTGGAGCCACTGCAGCCCAAGGCCTCGGAAGGGCATTTAGGGACAACTTCTCTAGAGGTGTTCAGATCCTGGCTGGGCCACATGTGCAGGAAGTGGAGGAAAAGGGGGGTCGAAAGGGGGACGCAGGATTTAGTGTGCAGCTCACACACCTAGCGCCAGGCCAGGTCCCCTCCATACATTGTTCCCTTTATTCCACACACTGCCACCAGGAAGTGTTTGTAGTCGCATTCTACAAAGAATAACACTGAAGCTCAGAGAGGTGAGGCCAGTTATCCAGGTCATTCAGCATATAAATGGTAAAACCAAGATGTGAACCCATGGAACTTAATTAAGCAAAACCATTTCTGGGGACAGAAGTGGAGAAGAAGGTGTTATGGGCTGAATTGTGTCCTCTCATATTTCATATTTTGAAGCCTTAACCCTCAGTACTTTAGAATATGACTGTAGCTGGATATGAAACATTAAAGAGGTAATTAAGGTTAAATGAGGTCACTGGGGAGGACCCTATTCCTATAGGACTGGTGACCTTAGAAGAGGAAGAGATACCAGGTACACACTGGCACAGAGGAAAGGCCATGTGAGGACACAGAAAAGACGGCCATCTCTGAGCCAAAGAGACAGGCTGCAGGAGAAACTAAACCTGCCAACACCTTGATCTCGGACTTCCAGCTTCCAAAGCTGTGAGGCAATACAATTCTGTTGTTTAGGTCTCCCAGATCTGTGATATTTTTTATGGCAGCTCTAGTAAACTAATACAGAGGGAAAATAGGAAAGAAAAGAAGAGAAGGGAGGGGCCGGCTGAGTGGCTCAGTTGGTTAAGAGCTCGCCCAAGAGTTTGAGCTCTGAGCAACAGTGGTTCGAGTC
>NW_017731982.1:609745-619220 GCF_001890085.2 Hipposideros armiger
GGATGGCTCAGCTAAAAAAAAAAAAAAAAAAAAAAAAAGAAGAGAAGGGAAGGGAAAATCAAAGAAAGGGAAGAGGAACAAGGAAAGAGAAAGTGTTCACTCAAGGTCACTTAGGGTTTGGAGGAAAGGCTTGCATATCGTGAATCACTGGAAGGAGAACAGTAAACAAAGCTTTGAGGAAACCTCTTTTAACTATTGACAGGGGAGCCTTTAGAACAGGGGTCGGCCAAGTTTTGAGACAGAAGAGCCAATCCTGTCCCTCACAACAATTTAAAAATTATTCAAGAGCCATAAAACAAATGAAATCACCATTATGTAAATAATATATTTTTTTAATTTTATAAATGAAACTATGATAGTTTTATTTTCATTTTCAATTTTACTCAGCACCCCATGTACGTACCCAAAGAGCCGCATGTGGCTCGCGAGCTGCAGTTTGCCGACCTCTGCTCTAGAATGAGCTGTGCATAGACTTGAGCGCTACACACACATTCTCATCCCTTTGGAACATCTTCCGAGCCCCACCAAGGATGGTCTTTGCTTTACTGCCTCCTGTAGTCTTGACCGGACACGATGTCAAGGGAGGAGGCAAAGGGAAATCACACAGAATGTCTACTAAACAGTCAAATACTGTTTTTCAAGTGGGTTTCCAACCGTGTCATGGAAGAATTGTTCAGATCTGCACGTTGTTTTTAACCTTGGAGCCCTGTACTACAGCCCCTGCTCACTGCTCCTAGTTCTGACTTCAAAGCTCCAGGGGGATTAAAGAAGCCAATTGAAGACAAACTCCTTTGTCTTCATCAAAGCAGATTTCATATAGCAGCAGCCGCCCTCCCGCAAAGCTTGCTGATTGCTGGCAGTTAACAACATGTCAGCTGGGGAGGGATCCCCGCTGCGGGTAGGGGGCTAAGAACCTACCAAAGTGTTTTCACAGCAGATGCTTAGATCTTGCTTCAATGTCGTCTAAACATTCGAGGGAGCAGAGCTGAAAGAGATTCTGTCCAAGGATGTAGAGGGCTGAGCCATTTACACTAAGAACTGAGAAAGCCATGTCTTCAAAGATGGGATAAATTCATGACCAAACAGAAGTGTTGTTACTGCTGGGGAAGGGAGGATGGTTGGGTTTTGTTTTGTTTTGTTTTTAACCTTGCATTAGAGATTCTGAGGGACAGGGTCATTATTGCATTATTAGTTTGTGTTTGGTTATCAACTCTTGTTCCCTCTGAGAACCAAGAAGGCAGCCATGCCTTTCCTGTTCCCAGACTTCCCAGAAAGGCCATGTTATAGGGAAAACAGCAGGAGTTGCCTGTGGACCATTTACTTTTTGTTTCTCTTGAAACATGGGACCCTTGAGAGGGTGTCTGAGTTTGGAAGCCTCCAAAGCAAACCCTGAGACAAGGGTGTCAGTACACGTAGTCGTTTGGGAGGGACGTCAGGAAACACTGCAGGGGTGTGGGGAAGTGAAGGAGGAGAGGGCGTGTTATCACCGTGGATCACCAGGACTCAGGACCCTAAGGAATCTCTAGGAGATGGTGGAGACCATGCCTCTGAGATATTCCATGGAGAGGTGAAGCATCCGGGGTATTTATCCACCAAATCCCATCCATCACTGGCTGAGGGCTATTCCTGGGGAGACATTAACAGCCCAGTACTTCAGCCTGCCCTGTGAGCAGACCAAGAGGCCTCAGAGGTCAGAGGAAGGCAGAGTCCACAGACGCCTGCAGTTGGAAGTGGGTTTCCAGTGGGCTTGGGAATTCTGAGGGCTGGTGTCCTTGGGTGAGACACAACGGTCTCTGCCTCAAGGGTTATGCTAAGGGAAGAGAGAGAGGTGAGTGCCTTTGAGGACCATGAGAGAGAGGAAGGCAGTTCCTAGGAATGAAAGGGTGGTGGAGAACTCACAGACTTCACATGTAGGGTGGTCAGGACCTAAGGCAGGACTGACCATCCTGTGTTTGTCTTCCACACTTGGGGCCCAGCAATTGTTCCTGGTGTCGGAGGCTAGCCTCCCTAAGTGACCTTCACAACTGCCAATCAGAATGGATGCCCAACAAGTTACAGCTGGCACTCAACCAGTCAGAACCAACAAGTCATTCACAATGGGTTGGACCGGTGGAATAACTCCAGTTTTAGGCAATCCCAGACCTAAACACAGGCTTGAGGTCACTGAGCTCTGACTGCCAGTTCCCAGCCTCTACTTCCTGCATCGTTTTCTTTCCCTCCCATCTGATCTCTTTCAGGAGCCCAATCCCTTCATGTGGCCCAGTGTTCTTTGCTTCAGAATCCTCACTCAGGAAAAGCTCACTTATCAATCACTTACACCATAGTATGAATTTCAGACGCTAAAGCAGCTGAACTGTAAATTCATCTTGACTGTGGAAGAAAAGGCAGAATCTCCATGAAAGATGTCCACAACTGGGGGACTTTGCCCTGAAATAACCCCATAGTGGCAGCCCACAAGGATGGGCTTATAAAGCAGGCCAATATTACGTTAGCGTTTTTAGGGAGATCGTTGTCTCCCTGTCTTCCCAGATCTGTCTTTGTGTCCCTCACATATCAGAGTCTTCATGACCGCCTTAGTGATCGACTCAGCTCTTCCTTGGTGCCTCACCTACACGTAATACAGTCGCACCAGAAACCAGCTGTGTTCTATTACTCCATTGATCAGTGAGGAACCTCAAGCCTATTCTCAGCAGAAAGTCCTGCTTTTCCAAGACTGTGCAGCCAGGATCCAAAGAACGCCTGCATGTGCCCTCTGATATCTCAGGTTGGGGCTGGGAGCTGTGGAGGGTGAGGGAGGGAGAACTCCTGTGGAACCCTCCACAGCAATGTCTCTTGCACTGGCCCTTCCTCTCGGCTCCCACAACCACAGCTCATCTGAGATTGCATCTCATCTAAATCAATCCCCAAAACGCTTGGGAGCTTCTCCACCTGCTTTCTGGGCACAACCCATCACTCTGTCCTGGATTTTGCTGCAGATTTTCCTTCTGAGAGCACAGCCTGAAGTAAGCCATGCCCTCCGGCAGACCCTCCAGTGGGTTTCTACTGCCCATTCATAAGTTCTGAGAGATTGAACCTGGCTTTGAGGTCATAGAAGTACTTGTGCCAGTAAGCTTTTCTACACTCTTCTCCCAGTTTCCCAGAGTCCATGGAACCAGCCACCCTAATCTCAGTGAGTGAAACAATAATCCTTTAACCTGCCCACGGATTCTGTGGGCAGGAACCAGACAGGGCACAGAAAGACGGGTTACCTCTGTTCCTCCATGCCTGGGGTCTCACCTGGGAAGACTTGGAGGCTGGGATGACCCAGCTTCAGGAGGCTGGAGTCATCTGAACACATGGGGAGGAGGACAGTGCTGCCCGGCAGAGCGCCTACATGCAGCTACTCATGGCGGGCTCAGGGTGGCTGGACTTCCTATGTGGGGCGCAGGGCCCTACACACACGTGTTCCCACTCACACAGGGTGGGAACAGCATCCTCTTTTATGGCCTAGCCTCAGCGTTCTGGCGTTGTCTTTTACACTGCATTCTGGTGGCTACATACAGGGCACTGGCCACAGCTTCAGAGGGGCATGGGCCATGGGAGGGGTTGTCAGGGTCATCTTTGGAAATACTATCTACCCCAAAACCTCAAAGCCCAACGAAACCATTCACTGCTAGCCAAGCATGCCCACAGTCCCACCACAGATGCTGCCTACTCTGTGAAGCCAAAAACTAAGCCAAAGTAAGCTGTGCCTCCTCGGCCACTGCCCACGCGGTAGCTGTTTTACTCACATGCCTACCCTTTATCTTGTGTCCTGGGTGTCTGGACCCGCCCTGGATCCTTCTGTCATCAGGGTCCATGACCCACTCTTCCCTATGGCCCCTCTGTGTCTGGAAATTAGTCTGACCCACGGTACATTCAAACCTCGTGAGTTTTTCAAGAGTGCACTGTG
Source organism: Hipposideros armiger (assembly GCF_001890085.2). Classification (NCBI taxonomy): domain Eukaryota; kingdom Metazoa; phylum Chordata; class Mammalia; order Chiroptera; family Hipposideridae; genus Hipposideros; species Hipposideros armiger. Next base: position 613,677 of record NW_017731982.1, read on the forward strand.
AGAGGCCAGTGTAACCAGAACACCGTGTGCTGGGCATGTATCCGTTGGCGAAATGTGTCCCTGGAAAGTTTATCAGCCTTTGAATGCAGCCCCAGCACTGGCCCCGTCCCAGCTGGCAAGCTCTGGAGAACAAGCTGTACAAACTGGACATTGTCATTTATACTATCCAGGCCCATATTCCCGCCCATGGCTCCTTAAATATGATGCTCTGAAACAAGGCTCTCCAACCTTCTAGGCTAGACAGACATCCCTTCAGGGGTTGTGCCGGAAGCCTGGCACACAGAGCTCTTGGCTGTACACATTCCGGGGTTCCATTGTATCTCAGATCAGTCTTAGATGTCTTTCCACCTGGGTAATGGTGCTCATTTACAGACTGTAGCCACTCCATCTTTTCACCCCAGCCAGCCCTATGGAGGTATAGTTGACGCATAAAGTGATAAGACATTTAAAGTGTACATCCTGATGATTTGATATACGTATGCAATCTGAAAGGATTCCTCGCATCTAGTTAATTTGCTCCACCTTCTTGACTAAGGTCGGCAAACTGCACCTGGGGGGCCAAATCCAGCTCATCTACTGTTTTGGTAAATAAAGTTTTATTGGAAGACAGGTACGCCCATTTATTGCATTTGGTCTCTGGCTGCTTTCCTGCTACAATAGCAGAGTTGAGGAGTGTGACATAGATCATATGGCCCACAAAGCCTAGTATTTACTATCTGGTCTGTTACGGAAGAAGTTGAGACAATCATAGATGGCCTCACCATTTCCCATCTAGAGATGGGCAGCAGGGAGGAAAATCCCAGTTTGGCCTGTTCACTTCCCACGTGAGACATAGCCCAGGAGTTCAAACAAGGAAGGGAAAGGCTCCAGATATCTCACAAGAGAGTCCCATGTAACAGATCAAAAGCACACTGAGAAAGAGACTCCTGGGACCACCTGGCCACCCAGCTTCTATTTGTCCTATCTCCCCCTACGGAAATGAGAATTCCCCTGCCTCAGCTGAGAGCTGGGATTGGAGTTATACTAAAGGAAAACCCACAGAAACAAACAAAAATGGTGTGTGGAGGGATAGGTAACATCAAAAGCTCAGGAGTCCAAATCCAATCGACTCAGCAAGAACTTCCCCCAGACTCAGGCCCCCAACCCCCCTCAGCCAGGTTGGGGTACCCATGAAAGCTGGGTCCCTGGCACAAGATTCAGGTCCACGATACAATGTCCTGGTTCTCTGGGGTCCTTTCGCACCTCATATCACAGCCTGCACTGTTGCCTCAGGACCCCACAGATGGGACCAGTGGACTCATTTTTGTTCATCACAGTGAAGCACCAGGCAGGTGACTCTCTCCAAAGGAACACTTCTATTCTCAACCATCTGCAGGAGAGAAATGAAGACACTCACCCCCTCCCCCCTCCCCTGCCCAGAGCCCAGGAAATGCTCAGATGCTTTCCTTCTCAGATGACCAACTTGTAGCCTTTTCCTTAAGGAATGAAGCTTACAAATTTCTAACCCATACGGTTTTCATAATAATTAGTTCCAAGAATGAATATGTCACATGCCAGCTTTGTAACCTTAGGCAAATGACTTAAATCTCCTGAATTTCATTTTTCTTTTCTGGAAATGAGATAATAATAGCAACCTCGTATGGTTAAATGATATCTATGAGGCCCTTATTTGAGTAATTGGTACATAGAATAAGCGAGGGCTTTGAACAAATGGAAACAGTGACACATATATGATAAGGGAAGTTTCATTCTCTAACAGCACACTTTGGGAATATGCCTGTTTTCTCCCTTTTACCCTATTCCCTCAGTTTACCCTTGTTTATCCCCATAGAAATTTCTTTCCCTTAAATCCCATTCTCAAGGCAATAAAAAAATGTAAATTAAATTTATATTTAATTATACTATATTTAAATATAAAGTTTGTCAGGACACTCCTACATTTCTGCTTCCTTTTTTTCTTACCTCAGACCTAAATTAGCCCCCATATAGGGAGTCAAATTTATTTATGCTCAATAAACATGTGCATGTGCACCTGATTTGCATAAGAAAGTGACTAAATAAATTTTTTTAAATACTTGGACTGAGTGTCCAAAGACCAAGGTTCAAGTCTTTGCTTTGCTACAGACACTTGGTATAACCTTCAGAGAGTCACTTGACCTAAGTGGGCCTCAGTCTCCCCATCTGCAGCAATAAGGGATTTGGACTAGATCCTATCATATCTGGTTATATTAGGGGATGCTAAATTTGAGACGCATTGGGACAAAAGAGCTTGAAAGAATGCATATTCTGCTGTTGCTGAATGAAGTAGTCTATAGATGTCAATTATATTCAATTGATTGATGGTGCTGTTGAGTTCATCTCTGTCCTTAGCGATTTTCTGTCGGCTGGATCTGTCCACTTCTGACAAAAGGGTGTTGAAGTCTCCAATTATACGAGTGGGTTCACCTATTTCTCCTCGAAATACTATCAGTTTTTGCCTCACATGGTTTGATGGTCTCTTGTTAGGTGCATATGCATATACATTAAAGATTCTTATCTCTTCTTGGAGAATTAACTCATTTGTGATTATGTAACATCCTTCATTATCCTGATAGCTTTGCTTGCCCTGAAGTCTGCTCTGTCTTAGAGCAGACTATAGCTACTTCTGCTTTCCTATGACTGGTGTTGGCATGGTACATCTTTCTCTATCCCCTTACTTCTAATCTATATGTGTGAGTTTCTCGTAAACAATATAGAGTTGGGTCTTGTGTTTTGATCCATCTGATAAACTCTGTCCTTTAATTGATGTATTTAGACCACTGATGTTCAAAGTGATCACTGACATTAGATTAATATCTACCACATTTTCTACTGTTTTCTAGTTGTTGACCTTTTTCTTTGTTCTTATTGCTGTCTTCCACTCTTTTTCTACCTTTTGTGGTTTTAATTGAGCATTTTATATGATTTTATTTTTCTCCTTTCTTAGCATATTAGTTAGACTATTTTCTTTTACTGTTATTTATTTATTTATTTATTTTTAGCAATTGATTCAGATACTCAGGAATCGAGTGCCTGACATGGAGAAGTGCTTGTCAACTCAATTTCATCTTAACAGCCATACTCTGATTCCAGGACCCATCTGGATTTCTCTACAGACAAAGGTTCAGTCTTTTTTCTTTTGTACTCACCTCATGGAACAATAAAACCCAGACCTACACATAAAAGCTTTTTCTTGCTCTGATGTAGCATTCTGGGTAACTGGGAATCGGGGCAAACCTTTATATTCCAAAATTTAAGTCTTTTTCCCAGACTTGTACAGGAATGGTCATAGCAGCATTATTCATAATAGATGAAAATTAAAAACAATTTAAATGTCCACAACTGGTGAATGGATAAAACAAAATTGTATACCCATACAATGTGATATTATTCAGCAAAGAAAGGAAACAGAATACCTATACACAATGAGACATGGATGGACCTCAAAAATGCTTTGCTACGTGAAAGAAGCTAGACACAAGAGACTGCTATGGTATGATTCCATTTACATGAAATGAATTTATTTATGTGAAATGTCCAGAAAAAGGCAAATCTACAAAGACAAAGTTAATAAATGGTTGCCTGGGTTGTGGGGAGGGAGAAATGGGGATTAATAGTAAATGTGCATAAGAGATATTATTAGGGCGATGGAAACGTACTACAAGTGATTTATGGTGATGGCTGGTCAATTTGGTAAATTTACTAAAAAAATTATTGAATCACACACTTGGAATGGGTGAATTATATGAGATGTAATATATACCTCAGTCAAGTATTTTTTTGAAAACTCTAAAATTCACAAGCTTGTATTTTAAAATCGTCTTTGCATGACTTTGCCTCCCAGCCTCAATCAGTATGGTGAACAATGCTACATTTTTTTATTATTGCTGAAAGTTTTACACTACCGGCGCAGAAGCTTCAAATACAGAGCTGATACCTTGAATCCCACAAGACCTATCCAGAAAGCTTTTTTTATTAACAAGTCTCCAGCTTTGACCCACCTGCATGTTTCATGTTTCTGTAGGTTGGGTTCTAATTGATCAGTATTTTTATCCTATTTCCTTCTCTCTTCCTCCAGAGCCTCCTCCTCTGGGAAGAGAAACAGACTGGCAGAACCATTTGAGGCAACCTTCCCGTACTCCTCATCACCTAGCATATAGTTGGAGCTCCATATGTGTGAAGCTGAACAGAAAGGCTGGGCCTTTGTGTTTCATTTGGGAAACATTCGTGGCCCATCATTGCCCGAGCACCTCCAAGCAGAGCAGCTGCCTACACACAGCGCCAGTGAGTCAAATTTGTGTTTGCAGGGGAAACAAATAATTAAAACAGATCAACGACTCGACATGATAATTAGAAACACACTCATCGTTGTTCAGTCACTGCTGAGGATCTCCTATTCCAAAGACAGAGCAGAAGCTGCAGGCACAGTTTTAAAACTGTCCTTGCCCCCTGCTCCCACCTTTTGGGTTTACTCTTATTTTCCTACTGAGGGGACCTGATGTTTCTGCTTGCCATGTTTGCAACCAAAAGATTGGCCCCCTTCTTTCTTTTACACATCCTTTAAGACAACCTCAAAATGCCAAGTCCTCTTGGAAGCTGGTCCTTATCCCTCGGGGCTCGGGCTCACAGCTGTTGGAGTACTTCATCCATCCTGCTTTGTTCAATAGTCAGGGGTGAGGCTGATGACTCCATCACTGCACCATACACTCCATGAGGGCAAAGCCTTTGTCACTCACCTCCGTGGGCTTTACCCAGCACATCCTGGTGCCCAGTGTGTGTGCAGCAAGGCTCACTCAGACACACTCCACTGATGCTACAGTATCCCTTCCATTCATTGTAGAGCATCAACATGCCCACATTGCCTTACATTTTCAGCCTGCACTCACCCCTCGATTCACAGGGAAGAGAAACACTCCCTCCACATAATATTCCCTCCACCTCTAAATTGTTCGTCTGCGCACTCCCTTCTTTTTCTTTTTTTTTTTTTAAGACTTTTATTGGGGAATTGGGGGATGGGAACAGTGTTGGGGAATTGGGGGAAGGAGAACAGACAAATTGCTGTCCTTTTGTTCTTCACTCTAGTTGTGGAGGACGTTGCTTCACTGGCCCAAGTTGGCACCATCATTGCACTCTTCCCGGGTGAGGCAGATCAGCCACTGGCTTCTGGACGGCTGCTCACGGAGGCTGCTGGCCGCTCACACTGGCTACTGGCTACACACGGTAGCCCATGGCAAGTCCCTGCAGCAGGGGCTGCAGCCTATGCCGTCGCTGGCGACTCAGGGGAGCCCAGCTCCAGGTTGAGCTGTTGTTCAGCATCTTAGCTGTAGAGGGCAGTGTCACTGGCCCTCATATGTGGGATCTGAGCTGGGGCCCTCTGGCGTGCCAAGCCAGCTCTTAACCAACGCGCCACTCAACTGGCCCAATCGATATTCTTAATTATTGTTTCTTGTCCAAAAACAAGATGTGTCTCTCCAATGTGTTCCTTAGAACATTTATTTATTGTCACAACTGATTTTTGTGATATTT
>NW_017731982.1:619244-620717 GCF_001890085.2 Hipposideros armiger
GCGTGGCATTCAAAACCCAAGCTCACCACCCTGAGTCTTCCTGCCACCTCCCACTCTGCGCTGCAGCCACACCAAACTCCTTGCCCCTCTTTACTTCCACCAGGCCCCCTCCAGCTCTGTGCCTCTACGCATGCTTTTCCCCCTTCTCATCTTTCAAGATCTGGCCCCAAACAGTCCTCTCCAGCTCCCTTGGTGCTCACAGCACAATGGTGAATCTAGCACTTACCACCCTGCCTGTGCTGTCGCTCTGGGTTTGCTTGTCTGTGTGTTCATCCAAACTGTAAGGATTCTTAAAGCAGGGACTGGACTCTGCTTTGCTCATCTTCACATTGCAGTGCCTAGCATAATGCCAGGCATACGGTAGGGGTTTTAATAGGTTTTCATGTTACTCAGGTATGGTAAAGCCAACAGGTCAGGAAAGGGCTGTCATTAAAAAGATAGTTTGTTAGTCACAGTTCCCAAGAAAACAGGGCACACCATGGTATGGGGGGCCATGTGGAGAAGCACCAGAGTGGGTCAGGAAGTAGAGGTGGTGAAGGTAAAATGTGGATAAGAGCCTTTATTGTGGTTTCCACGGGGAGTAATGGACAAGGCAGAGTAAACAGGCTTAGGACTGGCTTGTTGGAATAATTTCAGAGGGCTCTGGGGTATAGGGGCTGTTCCTAGTTGCCAGGCATCTGGTTGGGATAATAGGGTTGATGGATCGTGGCCCAAGTATGAGGGTCCAATAAAATAGGCGGTTGGGGATGTAGACTCTGGCTTGGTTGCTTTGTATTTGAAAAGCATACCTCTGTGAGCAGGACTCCTCCCAAGGATACAGGAGGCAACAAGGAAGACAGGACACCAAAGCAAGGTGACTCAGGCATACCACCAGCTTGTCCAGAACAAATGTGTTCAAGGTATGCATGAGGGGCAGGTGTTAACGTGTCAAGTTTACAGATGCTAGAAACGTGGTTATATAGTAGGCGCTTGAAGGAAGTAGAAATAATGACCAAATGGATAGATGGATGGGTGGGTGGATGAATGGGTGAGTATGGATGGATGGATGAGATGGACTGATGAGAGGGTGGGTGGATGATAGATAGGTAGATGGATAGATGGCTCACATGTTAGTAATTTCAGGTAGTCCAGAGAGATCACTAAAGCATTTCGATTTTGTATCCTTTAGCTTTTTGCATATTTTAAATATGGGAGAATTAGGATTTGTCCATCAAATAATCCTCAGAAAATCTTGAGAAATAACAACAGTTTTCTTTCATAGCCTAGCTATAGCACATATATTGTACAGACACCATTTATTCAGTTTTTTGGGTTTTTTCCTTCTAAGGTTCAACGTGAAACTCATAGTTCTAAGTTGGTGGAGGTGTGGAACCTATTATATGTTTACCATCTCAGTCAATGCAACAAGAACTGCAACATCCCAGTTTTGAAGAGTTTGTTTGTGTTGACAGAGTCCCAGACCTTGAGTGGGAT
>NW_017731982.1:621787-622895 GCF_001890085.2 Hipposideros armiger
ACTTTTCTAGGTTGGCATCACCAGTCTCATTAAAAACACCCTGCCAGCTTACATTAACCCAGTTTATGTAAATCCAGGCACACACAAAAGGAAACAAGACTGCACTTATAAGATGGAAGATGGCAAGCCATGACCATTACTGAAATCTCATTTGCGATGGTTTTGGTCTACCATTGGAAAAATTTGGAGGACATGTGAGATGCTCAGAAGGCGAATGTGAAGCTGAGATTTCCACTGCTCCCAAAAAGAAAGCCACAGGGTCTCATGGAGTTTGGCCTTTAGCTGGGAGTTAATAAAAAGTGGGGAAGTAAAATACATTATTGCAGTCAGTACAAGAGAAATGATATTCGGGTAAGCAGGCCAGAAAGTTTATTGCCTGTTTCTCAGACCCAGTTCATTAAGCGTCGCTATTGAAAACCATGGTGGTTCCAAGTTCTAAATGAAGTGGACTCTCCTGGCAATGAGAGATTTGGGTAACTTGTGACTAAACCTTTGTTTAGTTTTTTTCCCCACAGGGTGTCAGAAACAAGGTGACAGAACACAGAGAGCAGATGCCGGGCTGTCAGCACACCCAGCCCCTCGTCATGGGACATGCGCAACAACCCTGCACAAATGACAAGGCAGTGTCAGGGGGCTAAGAGGTCTTGTGCTGACACCGCTGTCACTCTCTCTGGCCCCCAATGCCAAAATCTCATCTTTGGCAACTTTGGTAATTCACCGATTGCTCTCTTTGGGCTGGGCTAATTGTGGCAGCAGTCTCCTAGGGGCAATTACCACCCTACCCAGGCATCCATGTTTCTTCTTTTGGCCACTCCCCCTGTGTCAGGGGCCCCTTGCCATCTGTCTCTGGAAAAAATTTGCTAACTTGCAGAAAAACTTCCAATTTAAAAAAAATCCTACTTTCCCCCTACCCCCCAAAATTCCCTGAAGAATTTTGAATTCAAGCCCCAGCACCTCTTAAAAACATAGTCCCAGGTGACTGTGATGCATAAGCCAGAATTGAGAACCCTGAATATTATCTCTACATAGTATTTGCTGGTCATTATACTAAAATAATGCTTTGCGTATACTGGGTTAGTTTGAATATGACTAGACATTAGATGATATA